>NC_091460.1:116361202-116448702 GCF_027789765.1 Dendropsophus ebraccatus
TGTATTTCATTACCTGGTGTTCTATGGTAAAATAGGGGGTTAAAAGGGTATTCCACTCAGAATTTACTTGCTCAGGCGCAGAACAGGAAAGCATCCGGTTTTTCAGCGCTCCCATAGAGTTCTATGGGGGCGTCCGTGCCGGAATTCTGGACGAAAATAGGACAGGATCTAAAAAATCCTGACCTATTTTCCGGAACGAACACCCTTCAGGAAAAATCCTGAAGGGTATCCGTGATTAATGTAACTCTATGGGTCAGGAAATGCGCCTGGATTTTCTGATAAGAAATCCGGGTGGATTTTCCAGACATGTGAAGGGGGCCTAATGAATATTGTTATAGTCTTGGAGCGATAGATCATAACATATCCATGTGTCACTGAAGACAGGGTAAAGGATGTCTGCATAATACTCGAGTAAAAACCTGGCACTATCCCTTTAAGGCACAAAATAGAAGGAACAAGGTCTCATGTTTATTATAGGAAAAATGATGATTTTAAATATACTATAACTTAAAATAACTTCATTTCCTACATTGCCTCATGATCGTTGTAATGAATGGAAAGATGTATTTTGTATCCGGTAGCCGATGACAAATACCCAGTGGGAAAAGTGTAACGTGGCTCTGCTTTTACAACTTAATGTTTAACCCTTTCTTTAGGGCCAGTTCACACTGAGCAAGATTGTCGGAATTCCGCGGCGGAGATTTCCGCTGCGCTCAGTGTGGTGCTGTAAGTGAATGAGAGGGCGCGCGCTCGTCCACTTCCTCTCCTCTCAGTTCAAGGAACTTACATGTCAGACGATGAGTGCGCACCCTCTCATTCACTTACAGCAGCATACTGAGCATGGCGGGATTCTGCCGATCTTGCTCAGTGTGAACTGGCCCTTACAATGGAAATTAAAATTTTAGCACTTTTAGTTTTTCCTGGTTACATTCTAAGAGCCATAACTCTTTTATTTTTCCATCTACAGAGCCATATAAGGGCTTGTTTTTTGTTGGGCCAAATTTAGTTTGTAGCAACTCAAAAAAGTGTCAAGTGAAATTGAAAATAAAGGAGGGGGGTGTTGTTTTTATATTAGTTATTGTGTGGTACAATTTATTGGTGTTATCTTTATTTTTCAGGTTGGTTCGATTACAGTAATGCAAATATGTATAATTTAGTTTTACTTTCCGTACACAGTGATATCAAACATGTTTGTTGATTTTGTTTCATTTTTTTTTTTTTTGTAAAGTAGAAAAATAGGGGGAACGGGGATTTACACTTTTACGATAGGATATATTTTAAAAAAAGTTTTATACACTTTTGTAAAATAACTTGATATTTACAAATTAATGCACCACCTATGTACTGAATTGATCCAACTCAGTGTTCTATTGCTTCAGTCTGCTGGAGACAGGCTGAATCAATCGCTGAGCCAGCCAACCCCAAAAGGCCTAACAGATGCTTTGGACTGGGCAAACCCTACATGCCGGATATTAGCGTCCTCCACTCACAGCAGTTCATGGTTTCCGTGTATTGAGCAGGCCCGAGCTCACTTCATACACCTTTGACAGCCATTTGAAAAAAATATGTATGATAGGACATTAAGAGGGTTAAGCAAGGTTAACCCCCCCCCCCATCTCACAACCAAATAGTAAAAAATCCCTATATCTCAGGAACATGAGGGGGTACAGCAATAAAACAAAAACAGCGTAGCAGTGCTATATAAAAAATACAGAATGCCATCAGTGTCCCCTAGATGCAGGTCCCACCATGGAGATCCATGCCTAGCTTTAGATCGAGGGCTTTTCAGTTTCTGGCTGCTGGAGGTGGTCGACAAGTAACTCTCATTGACTTTAATGGGAATTGTGCAAATGACGTAGATTATAAGCTAAACTGTTTGCATAACTGCAGGAGAGAAATTGGTTTTCGATGACCTCTAGTTGCTGCAAATAAGTGTATTCCTTTAAGGTCCCCATACACTGTATACTGATGTTGGCCATAACCACTGGTTCAGTCATCAGTATAGAGTGTATAGGGGCCTTCCGAGTCTCCACCGATAGATGATGTAGGTAGAGATAGGGACTGATATAATGGCATTTCACTGCCCGATGGTTTTGTTCTCAGAGAGATAAGCCGCCACTGTAGCATTCTGGCTACAGCTTACCCCTACCCCTAGGAGGATAGAAGAGAAAACTTGGCCGAACAATCGACCGTTATTGAAGGTTTATAGGCACTTTTACAGGAGTAAATATAAAATAATAACACAAAATATTATCCTATACTATAGAGTTCTTGTGACTGTTACTCTCTGTTTAAGGAGAATTCCTGCGTATTATAAAAGCCGACAGGGGCAGTGGGGAAATTGATTACAAGAACTAACTTGCCTCTCCCCGTTGAGCAGCAGGACTTTACCGCAGGACCCCCGCTGGGCTCCGGGATCTCCAGAGCTGACACGCCAGGTTATCAGTGCAGTTAAGCAGAGATCTCTGTCTTCTGCTTCTTAACCCTTTTTTGCAGCATGTAAGTAAACTTTGGGTCACTTACACACTGCAGTACATAGGGGTTAAGCAGAAGGACACACGTTCTTACCTTCTCCCCCGGGCCCCCCTCCTACACGGGCCCCATAGCAACTGCCTATCCTGCCTCTATGGTAGCTACGCCACTGCTTGTAATCAATTTCCCCTCTGCCCCTGCCAGCTACAGGATTTTATAATTAGCTGGACTTCTCTTTTAATCCTCAGTTCTTGTTTTATGTATTCAGAGATGTGAATTATCAATCACCAGATTTAAGGATTTTTTACTGTATATATTATTTTACTTTTTTTTTTACAGTAAAAGTGTTTTTATAGTAAAAGTGTTGATCTCCTCTTCCTTACTTTACAAACACATAAATAACGTTAAAGTACAGTAGACAGAGTAAGTTTATGTGCGGTCAACCATGGAGAGAAGTGGCTGTGTAACTTGGGCTTGAATGTTGACACGGTCTATTCTTGAGTCCTACAAACTCAGTATGTGGGCATATTATTTGTCTACATGAGTTCACTTCCAGGAGCAGCACCCACTCATGGAGAATTTATTGCTTAATCGCAAAAGGGGGTTTAGAATGAATATCTGAATTGTTGTCTCTTTCCTGTGGTTTTTAGGCCACACAAAGCAGTAGGAAAATGTGAAAGGTTTCCAGTTACTAATTTACTTGAGCCGCGAATAATTAGACACATCATCGCGAGGGTGTCTGATCCAGCTTATGGTGGATGTTTCAAAGGGAACACATGCCTAGAGATATTGCACACTATCAGAGGATATAAACAGAATATTATTTCCCAACAGAAGTCAAGCAGATAACACAGCAGCAAAGCTGATATACCTACATTGGTATTTTCCTACATAGCAAATAAATACATTTAAGTAGTTCCGAGGTCCTGAGGATTATGAAAAACTTAGTTTATGCTTCAACAATATAGAATAAACTGGAAAAGAAGAGAATTTTACTGTCAAAAATTTAATTATAATGTGATGAAATGTGTTTGTTGACTATGAGAAGGTTTACCAAGAGAAGAACAGAGTAGTCATTAAAAAACTTAAAGGAGTTGTCCGGCCAAGACCCCTTTTTATGAAATGTCCTTGGAGAACATGGGGAAAAAAAATAACACATACTTACCTCCCTGGCTCCAGCACCACCACTAGTATTTGGCTGCTCTTGTTCCCAGTGTGCGACTGCTTCCGGGTTCTGAGACATTGCGTAGCTCACCTCTGCCACTGAATGGCTGAGGGGGCCTGTTACGTCATGTTCTATAACTCAGAAGCGGTTGCACACAGGGGACTAAAGTAGCTGAGTACCAGTGGCAGGAAGGGAGCTAGGGAAGTAAGTGTGTGATTTTTTTTCCCCTTTTTTTACCCACCCCCTCCCAAGGCATTCCTAAAAAATAAGGGGTTTTGGCCTGACAACTCTTTTAACTTTTACTCAAACTCTCTAAAAAGGCGATTGATACCTGAAATAAATATATGCATCCACAAAAACAGCGCTATAACAGCATGTAACGCCTGGAGTAGTGGATCCACTGGACCGTCACCAGCGATGGCACTAACCTCACCAGGGAGCGGAGTCTAAGGGGCCGCTGGTTTTCACCAGAGCCCGCTGCAAGGCGGGATGGACTTGCTGCGGCAGGCGACCCCCAGGTCGCTACCCCTGGCTTGGTTGCTAGTGACGGCAGGCGAGGCGTGGCTGGAGCAGTAGGCAGGAGATAGTGCTGGCAGAGGTCTGCAGGCGTAACCGCAGGTGACAGGCTGAACACAGGAGCAATGAAGTGACAGGTGTGCAGGAACCAGGAACAAGGACTTGGGACCAGGTAGCGGATAGCAATCAGGAACAAGGACTTGAGACCAGGTAGCGGATAGGAAACAGGAACAACAGGGGGCTGGGCCAAACGCTATGGGAAGCATGTAGAGGCTCCAACACCTGTAGTGGGGCAGGGCTGGAACTTATAGGGAGTGATTGGTGCAACTAGCCAATTAAGGGCGGACTGGCCCTTTAAATCTGAGACAGGCGGCGCGCGCGCGCCGGCCGGCACAGACGGAGACAGGAGCGGAGGAGAGGTGAGGCGCCCCCAGGGGCCGAACTAGCAGCAGCGCCGGGTCCCAGCACAAGGACCCCGGCGGCTGCATGGGGCAGGAGGAGGTCGCGGCGGCGGCCCGGAACACGGGACGCCGCCGCGGCCGTGACACAGCAAACTTGCCTTGTGTTTCTGCAGGAGAGAAAATAGGCAAGGAGGGTGCACCCTTTTTGGGTGGTCCCATGATAGTGGCCCCTTCCTGAGTAACATGCCACCAAACTATGCCAACGTGTTTCTCCTGTCAGAATGAATTTATTTTAACAGTATACTGTATAAATTTAATGTAATGTAATTAAACACCACACATGTTGGTGCAGCATAGGTGTAACAAAGCTTTCTGTTACCAAGTGCAAAGATACAGTTTGCCGCCTAAAGCCAAATTCACACATCCGTAGAGCTGTCTGCAGCCGAGGACCGGGCAGCACTAGGGATGTGCATACATAGCCCCCCTTAATGCACGCAGGGAAATATTATAATTATTTTTTCTGGCATGAATCAAGTTCCTTTTATAGATCGGTAGCAACTATGGATGTTTAAAACGTTCCATTAAAATCTAGGACTATTATAATGTCCGCAATTCTGGATCCATAATTGCGGACAGTATAATACTGATGTTTGAAAGGGGCCTAAGTCTATGCTTACAGAACATAAAAAGAAAATTTACGGCATGGAAAAAATTGCTGTCTGTTTTTAATGGCACAAAATTCCAATAAAAAATAGCCGTCTAGCTGCAATTGGCAAAAAGGTCAATTCATTTTATGGCCATTAGAAATGTGTGTGTGGACACTAATGGTCTCTTTTACTGACTTTGAGGCATCAACTTCCAGACATATTTTCCTGCTCTTCCCAAAAATTTTTTTGCGATTCTCTGAAAGTTTTTCTGGCATGTATAACTTGTTATACCTCAGTGGACTTTTGATCCGGGCCAATCCATAACCTTACCTTTTTCTTTTTTGTTTTGTCATTACCTTTATCTTTGCACACTGTTTATTGATATGTCAAGATATGTTAAAAAAAATCCTTGGGTGTCCTACCTTTATATTTGTGCAATGGATGTTGGGTTGTATGCAAAAGTAGGTTTGGGAAGTACAAGTGGCCAGACAAGGATAGGAGGATTTTTGTTATGATATGGAGCCCCCAATATCTCTGAAGCTTTGTGGGAAACAGATCACTGATCTCAGGGAGACCAGCCAAAGATAACACCGCCGGCTGCTGGTTAAAGCGCTCAGCACAGTGAAATCCTAGGTGCATTGCTCCCTGGGAAATATGAATAAGCAAAGAAAAGCCAACAAAGCTTCATTTTAGAGTCTCAAAACACAGGACTAGCCAGATATCCCTCCGGGAAGGACCCATCCAAGGGGTAGCTTCTGTAGGGAAACCACCAAAACCACCATATTAAGTGGCCCTATAAGTCAATGTAATGACAAGGAAAAAACCAAGGCCAGGTATCCATCCACAAACAGCTGTTTCAGGGTGTTGCCCCTCATTAGTGTGGAGCAGGATTATGTCTAGGTTGGAGCAATGCCTAGTAGAGCCATTAGAGAAACAGATCACTGATCTCAGGGAGACCAGCCAAAGATAACCTTGTCGGCTGCTGGTTAAAGCGCGCAAAACAGTGAAATCCTAGGTACATTGCTCCCTGGGAAATATGAATATGCAAAAAAAGAGAGTGGAGCCTCATTTAAGAGTCTTAAAACACAGAGCTAGCCAGATATCCCTTCGGGAAGGGCCCAGCCGAGGGGTGGCTCCTGTAGGGTTTTCTCTCACTCCTGCCATACATCCTTCCCATACACAGGATCGTCTGGCATGGCCCAGCACTCCTGTACTCTCTATGGGGAGAATAGAGGTTTTTCATCACGGCCGACTCCTATATGATGTTGGTGGCTCTAGATGGCCACATACACCTTGTACTGGCGGCCAAATACGTTGTGCGTGGCGGGTTCAGCCAACATAAGTCTAAAGTGTATGGGGATCTTTAATGTAGTCCAAACATGATCTTTCCCAAAATACACACAAATTAATTTTTATTTCTAATCTTTATAATGCAATTTTATAATCCAAGGTAGTTACAACTTGGAATTTCTCTAGTGAATAAAATATTATCTTGCCTCGGCTTACGTCACCAACACTATGCAGTGATCAATATAGATACTGTATTCCAAGGAAGCCAACCATTGTTCTACAGCTGGCATTCACAAGAGAAAAAAAGGTTAGATTAGCTATTTTTGATGAAAGTCTTAACTGTTTCCTCTACTTTTTTTGTAAAAAAAAACAAAAAACAAAAACAAACATACTATAACAGTAAAAACTTCAGTAAATTCCACACTTGGATAATTATTGCTTTTCCTTAAAAACCAATGTGGTAGAAGAGTTCAACATGTCATACAAGTCTCTTCATTCAAATTTTCTGTAAATGATATGTACACAAACCATAGAAAAGTGCTGGTACAGGATGCACAGTACATTAAGAGTTAATCTCAGCATTTCAGCCCATCATTTAATAAATTGGCAGGTTTTTAAAAATAGTATAGAATTGGATGCAGATTTTTCTTAAAAATAAAATTATGGTCTTTCTGTAGTGGACAGGTTACAAAATAACATGTATATTTGTACTGATTTTAGAGTGTGTTAAATGTCCTCTGTGACCCATATAGTTTTGGCAAATATAATTTCAGAGAAAGCCGTATACAGAAGGATTTCATCTGCCTGATATCTAATAGTGACAGACTTGTCCTTAAAGAGGTTGTCCGAGCAAAATTAACTTGTACCCTATCCACAGGATAGGGGACAAGTAAGAGACTACAGGGGGTCCGACCTCCGTCCCCCCTGCTGATCTCCGTATTGGACCCCCAGCTTCTTTGTTTTGAATACAGCATGTGACCCGCGGCTCTATTTATTCCTATGGAGGCGCCGTAAAAGGGCCGAGTAAGCACTTTCCAGCTTACTTGGCTTTTTCCGGCAACTCCATAGGAATGAACAGAGCCACCAGAAAGAGCCGAGTAAGCACTTTCCGGCTTACTCTGCTCTTTCTGATGGCTCCATAGGAATGAATAGAGCCGCGGGTCATGTGCCATACTCTTGGCTGTATTCATAACAAAGAAGCCGGGGGATCATCAGGGGTACTGAGGTCTTACCACTCTCAATCTCTTACTGGTCCCCTATTCTGTGGATAGGGGGCAAGTTAATTTTGCAACCTCTTTAAGTCTCCTTGCACATGTCCATACTTACAATTATGGACGGTATGTAGACCCATTTTAGTCTATAGGCCAGTGCACGCAATTCCATGCAATTGCCCAAAAATTTGTAATATTTGACCTACCCTACAAGTTTAACTATATTAGATGAGATGGTAATACCGCTTTAAAGCATACTTATCAGTTAAACAAACTTCTGACATATAGCAACATGTCAGAGGTTTATATGGGTGGGGGTCTAGGTGCTGAGGCCCCTACTGTCCCTGCCCCTTTATCTCTGCTCTCACTGCTTAAGTAGCAGTAGATGGATTAATAATGGGAGCCTATGGAACTTACGGCGATTGCAGTTATAATTCCATTATAATTCCATCCATGGAATGTTGCTATGTCACAAGTTTGTTTAAATGATACGTATGCTTTAAGCTAATTTCTAGATGGTCACTATGGAAAAAATCCAGTTTTTATAAATAAGGGCCTACTGTACTATATGCCTGACAGAGATTATCAGTGTATATGAGTATTAAAATCTTTTTATTGTCTGTTAAATGATCACATTTTAGCTCTGTTTTCATGTAGCTTTGTTCCAGGAACTCTAGGAGCTATATTGATTTCTGCTGAAAGCCAAGTATAATAAGTAACTAGGTACTTCCTCCTTTACTTATACCACTCTAGCATAATACTTTCCAGCATTCTGTTTTCCTAAATTACTCAAAAAATTCCAAACCTCATGGTCTGTAAATTAGCATGAACTCTCTGGTGCTCTGATTTGTCACATGTTTGGGGAAGTAAAAACTGACAAGTTTTTGGAATGTGGTGTGGATTTTACATGAGATAAACAAATAAGACGGACACTGCGGGAATAAATTGAGGGTATATTCACACGGGCGGGCTCGCAGCGAGATTCTCGCTGCGAGCCCGGCAGGTTCTGGCAGTTCCCATACACTACATACTTGCTGCGGTCTAAACGACCGCAGTGAGTATGTAATTATACCACCCTTAACCCCTTCTGCTCCCGCCCGACTCCCCCGCTGTAAGCATACATTACCTGTCCTTGCTGCACGGGTCCGGCGTCCTGCTCTCCCGCCCGGCCAATCAGTGGCTGCGGCTGGGCAACACACTAATTGGCCGGACAGGAGAGCAGGACGCCGGACCCGTGCAGCGAGGACAGGTAATGTATGCTTACAGCGGGGGAGCCGGGCGGGAGCAGAAGGGGTTAAGGGCGGTATAATTACATACTCGCTGCGGTCGTTTAGACCGCAGCAAGTATGTAGTGTTTGGGAACTGCCAGGACCTGCCGGGCTCGCAGCGAGAATCTCGCTGCGCGCCCGCCCGTGTGAATATACCCTAAAAGTGTGTTTTATTTTCAAAAAAAATTTTTTTTTTATTTATTTGTTTACGGCGTTAATCGGGCGGGATAATTAGTGTAACGGGTTAATAGATGGGGTCATTACAGACGTGGCAATACCAAATATGTGTATGTTATTCATAGGGGATCATTTATAAAGGTGTTTATTTATTTATATTTATTTATTTAATTAATTCATTCATTCATTCAACGTATTTATTTATGTAACTTATTTATTTATGTGTGTGTGTTTTCACTTTAACATTTTCCAGGTACATCTATAATTCATTACAGCACATGATCTGTGCAGTAATGTATTACACAGTAAATGAGCTGTCAGTACACTGACAGATCATTTACACAATCAGACCCCTGCCTCATGGCAGGGGCCTGATCGGTATATACCATAGCAGACCAGACGCATTAAGCAGCATCTGGGTTGCTATGGTAACCTCCCCAGAGCTGTGTGATCACTCGCGGGGGTCGGAGGGACCGCTGCGCCTATGGGGTTAACTGCCCAGGGGGGAACATGGCTTCCCTCCGGGCAGGGCCAGCAGGAGGAGGCTGTGGGAGACAGCCTTCTCCTGCTACCCGATCGCCGCTAGAGACAGCGGGGGGAGGCAGGGAAAGCATGACGTTCCTGGAACGTTGCAGGAACTACCTGCTATACATGACTTTCCGGGAACGTCATTTTGCAGCAAGGGGTTAATAATTTACCAATCAAGTCTGTTACAATAAAAAAAATCTACAATCTTTTCTTTTTAAATGCATTTATTTTTATTTACCTAGTAAAATAACGGAAACAGGTTGGACGCCAAGTTATAAAGTGGTGCACCATGTTTTAAAGAAGCGCCTATGGTAATACAGTTTTTTTAAAATGTGCCACAAATAAAAGGATGGGGGCAGATTGTGACGTTTTATTTTTTTCACGCAAAAAAAAAAAAAGGCCAAACAAAATTTGTGTCTGTTCATAATCTTATAGCTGCATTGAGTTTCGTCCTGGTTAGAAATAGATTTTTGCTTGTAGTAATTTCCTTGCAGGCGGAGTAGCTTTACTACAGATATAAGTATATACTGTATTTGAGAGTTCAGTGACATCACCGCTGCTTTCTAGTGAATAGATAGGCTGTAGTCGCTGCAGGGCCTGACTAGGGCAAAAAAATCTGGCCTGGCACACAAACTACTCCACCAGCTCCAATAACAACATTAGAATGTAGGTTTACAATGTTATTTCAATATTCTAAGCCAGCATTCAATGCCAACATTCTATGTCCACATAATCTCATCTGGCATTTGCCAGAACTGCCAGATGGCCAGTCCGGCCATGATTCTGAGTGATGTCACTGTTATTTTCAAGTGAACGGATCGGCTGTATTCTTAGTGATATCACCAATTATAGAAATGTAGCGAAAGGAGGGAGTGGCCAAGAGGTCCAGGGTACCAGGCTAAAAATGCCATACACTACTACCACTCCTGTTTTAAATACAAGCTTGTTAGATTTAGTGATCCGGCCGTTGTAATCTGTCCATACTGAGGTCACTATTGTGGTCAGTGATTGGCTGCACAGCAACATCATTGTGCTGCTGATGTAAACAAGAAGCAATGGGACCATGGCATCTGTTGCATGGAATGCTGTGAGCTTTTAAAGGCAAGTATATTATTTTTATTACATTTAATCGTTTACCATCTCGTGCAATATTTTCAGCTCTAAAATCCTTTTAAGTAGTACCGTTTAATCATGTATACATTATTGATGTTGAGGTATAGTATAATTGCTGACGTTCTTTATTTACTTTTTTTTCTAATTCCTTGGTGAAGTGCCATCTCTTGCCAGTTTGTGTTGTTTACTGTTTAGTCAGCATTATTTATAGTCACACCGGGCTGAGAGCCCAGCCTTTATGCTAAATATGCAGCCCGCTGGACTGATTGACTGAAGGCAATGACTGGGCTGCATGCATGGCACCACAGCAAGAATCCAGCGAGTGTGGGGAGGGGGGATTTGTGTCAATAATCAGCTGGTAAGGCATATTGTTATAATATAGTACAGGCTTCTACACCAAGCACAGCTCTCAAACCTTTTTTGCACCAGGGACTAATTTTATGCAAGATAATTAGAAATGAGGGAACCTGGAGCATGCTCGAGTCGATCCGAACCCGAACGTTCGGCATTTGATTAGCGGTGGCTGCTGAACTTGGATAAAGCCCTAAGGCTATGTGGAAAAAATGGATATAGTCATTGGCTGTATCCATGTTTTCCAGACAACCTTAGAGCCTTATCCAAGTTCAGCAGCCCCAGCTAATCAAATGCCGATCGTTTGGGTTCGGATCGACTCGAACCCGAATCCGGTTCGCTCATCTCTAAAGATAATTTTGGCAAGGACCGGGATTATTTTTTTTACCAATAAACAAGGGACGAATAACACATCACACACTACCACCATATTGTTACTAAATAGAGCAGAGCAGAGCGGTGGTCGATAACCCAGAAAACAAGATGTCAACAATGGGAGGGAAGAAGGAGAAGGAGACAAGTTTGCCTAAATATTTAACTTGACAAGTCCTACAAGTATAACTATGTTAGTTGATATGGAAATGCTCCTTTAAAGGGGTTGTCCGGCGAAAAAAATTATTCACAGAATAACACACATTAAAAAGTTATACAACTTTGTAATGTATGTTATGTCTGTGAATGGCCCCCTTCCCCGTGTTTCCCCCCACCCACGCTAGACCCGGAAGTGTGGTGCATTATACTCACCGCATGTCGTGTCGTCCACGGTCTCCGATCGTCAGCAGTGACGTCTTCTTCGTAAGTTCGGCGGATCTTCCCGAGTGCCGGCCGCCCTCTGCAGCGTCATCCGAAGCTCAGCCGCGATTGGCTGAGCATAACTGTGCTCAGCCAATCGCGGCTGAGCAGCTGATGACGTGGCCGCGTCATCAGCCGCTCAGCCGCGATTGGCTGAGCACAGTTATGCTCAGCCAATCGCGGCTGAGCTTCGGATGACGCTGCAGAGGGCGGCCAGCACTCGGGAAGATCCGCTGGCCTCCCGAAGAAGACGTCACTACTGAAGATCGGAGACCGTGGTCGGCACGTGACAGGTAATGTATAGCGCACCACACTTCCGGGTACACGGGTGGGGGTGGTGGGACACGGGGAAGGGGGCCATTCACAGACATAACATACATTACAAAGTTGTATAACTTTGTAATGTGTGTTATTCTGTGAATAATTTTTTTCGCCGGACAACCCCTTTAAGGGCCTTCTGTAGCCACATATGGTAACTTCTTTGCCCCCATATAGTAGTTAGACCCGCTTTGTGTCCTCATATAGTATTTGGGACCCCGCTGACACAGGGACCCCCTCAGTTAATAGTAGTAGGAGGCCCAGAGCATCTTCAACCACAGTATAAGCAGAAGGTCCAGCTGAGAGCTCTGCAGCTGTGTTAGGCCTAACATAGCAGCAGTGTAATGTGCTGCTAGGCTGAAGAAAATATGGATCACAGGATGGATTATTTAGGATTTAGAGGACTTCAGGCCTGGCAGAGGCAGTCAGTAGAACCTGGTGACTGGAGTACTGTGCCTGAAATGGCCTAGGTAATACCATGTGTAGGAAGAAAGGCTTCCGAGACTGAGACAAGTAACCCTTGAGAGTAGTCGGGCTAAAACATGCGGGTGACTATACTCTAGTGAGTTGAGTGTTAACATTTTGTTTGTTACTTATGTAGTTAGTTACTGTGGGGGAGATTTATGAAACATGGTGTAAAGTGAAACTGGCTCAGTTGCCCCTAGCAGCCAATCAGATTCCATCTTTCATTTTCCAAAGAGTCTGTGAGGAATGAAAGGTGGGATCTGATTGGTTGCTAGGGGCAACTGAGAAAGTTTCAATTAACACCATGTTTCATAAATCTTGCCCTGTATGTTTAAGTGCCCAACATCACTAAGTAATTCCTGTAACCATTAAGCCTATAGTGTCTCCTCATGAGTGGTAACCACCAAATATTTGAGCCAAATACTTATTTATAACATATAAAACAAGTGGTTGTTAGTACCTGTTTTCACCCTCCTTACATTATTTTTCACAAGTACGCCGGCTTAACATTAGGCCCCATGCTCATCCCCATGCTGGATCGTCCAGTGGATCTGAAGCACCTCTTCCTAATGTAGACCCTGCTTGTCTGATGGGTGGGCAGGTGGCGTAGCAAAGTGGGTAGGAAGCATGTCCGCCAGCGCCTAGCAGGGGGGGCCAATAAAAAAAAATTGTGAACTGTTTCTTTAATTATTCATGGCAATCAAATGGTCTTAGCATATGTATCAGCATTGCCTGCAGAATATTAGAAAGGTATCATAAGGACACTCATTGCAGTGTATATACCTTATACAGTCTGATACATGTGTATATGTGGTGCACAAGGGGGGGCGTGAAAACACCATCGGTATAAATGGCACACAGTAGGTGGGAGGCCCTGATATAGACCTTACCCTCACGCCTCTGTATGTGTAAATGATATCATAAATACTTTATTCCATAAACTGTAGTCTTCTAGTTTGTATCATTGTGGGCCAGTTGGACACATGCATAGCATACTACTCATACTACTGGATTTATATTTGCAGCTTCAAAACAAGATTTTTTTTAAGCCAAGCACAAACTGTCTATTTAGCTTCCTGTTTTCTTGTATAACAGTTTTTACTGTTTAAGACCGGGCTACAGCTTCTTCAGGTCAGGAATGGGAGAAACTTGACCCACAGTGCAGGGCAAGAAGTTCATTGCATGCCACAACATGTGGCTTTTATACCCTGCTACCCTCACCTCGACCTCAGAGAGACAGCCAGTGTCTGTGAGTCTGCAAAACATCCATAGATATAGTATACAATATTATACACATGGGAGATCTAGGACTTGTCCTGAAAGATTTTGTATTACTTACTAAATGAGAATAGACTTTGCATGGAGATAACACACATGCATGTGAAGTATATGTTGTAAGAATTGTAAAGTATATTAAGAATTGAAGTATATAGGAAAAGAAGTATAATAAAATCTACTTTGTTTTGTTTCAGTCAATAAAGTAAAAAAAAAAAAATCTTTACATATGATGAAATACTAGTCATAGGCTATGTTTACACACCGTTTTTTCAGCTACAATTAAAATGATGTCTGTCATTTTGAGTCTAAAATAATGGACATTATTTAGCAGCCTGGCTTTCCTTTAGTGCAATGACAGCTGTTGGTACATTATTCTAGTTTGGGGTTACCAATTGGACTTCGGTTGCGTCTTAATTGAAAAGTCCATTGACTTTCATATTAAAAACGGAGAAAGAACGGATAGAAAAGAAAAACTGTGTATGAACAACTAATAAAAAAATCTGGTGTATGCAAAAGACGTCCAAAAATAATGATCATGTTCATTATTATGACGTCTGTGGTAAAAAAATATCCGTTATTGAATACATTGCGTGCATTGGACGTCCGTCTTCCCATCGACTTCAACGCATTGGGGAATACTTTTTTAATAACTTTATTTTATATTTTTATATATTTATTTTATAGTTATAATGTATTTGCATATTCCTGTATGATCATACATCGGGCCTCATGTACTAACAATTTTAAGCCGTTATGCTGTCGGTTGTGTCTGTTTTTTTAGCATCAAAATAATTTGTGACACACAGCCTTAGTAAATCTGGAAAGTTTTTCACAGGGCAAAACTAAAACCCAACAACATAAAGGATTATTTAGCTCACCTCACCCCCAGCAGTTCACCCGCCCGGTACACGGCAGTGCAAGCTCCACCAACGAACAATAGGAGCTGGCAATCCTGGGTACGTCCAAAATTTGGTCTTTATTGAAACTTAACATACAAAAGTTACAAGCTCAGCGGCAGAAGCTGAAGCTGACGCCTTTCGGACTCTTGACCTTACTCATAGCTCTGAGTAAAGTCGAGAGACTGAAACGCGTCAGCTTCTGTCGCTGAGTTTGTTATTTTTGTATGTAAAGTTTCAATAAAGAACAAATTTTTGACGTACCCAGGATTGCCAGCTTTTATCCTATTAAAACCCAACAACATAACACTAGAAGTGGCTGATTTTTATAATACAAAACCCGTAAAAAATTGACAGTTTGCTTATTAGATCTGTTGGTTGTAGCAGGAATTAAAGGACACACCCATGACACTCCCACTTGGCAAGTTATTGGACAAAAATGACAAAAATTGTCATGTTGTGTTGCACACCTTTAGTAAACATGTCGGAACAAAAAAAATGACAGAAAAAATGGATAAAAACCCAACAATTTGCTGCCAGGAACAGATTAGTAAATCATCCCCATTATAACTGTGTCTCTGTGACACAGGCTGCTGCGTGGGTTATACTTAATGTGCCCTAGCAGTAGGTAGAGCAAGCTGATAGTTCTCAGGTCCTTTCTAGGTCCCCAGGGCTGCCTGTGGAGCATTTTCCCTGTGTCTGATTGGGTCACACTGGGGAAACCTGGAGACCCAATCAGAGCTGAGAATCACCCTTGATCATGCCACGATAATGGACCATACTACTTTAAGGGTTAAACAAGCAGGATCAGATCGAAGGTTCCTTCGACCCTGCTTGTGCTCCAGGGGATGACTAAGAACTGGAGCTGCAACCCCCCTCTACTGCAGCAACGCTAAAAGACTTTGCAACAGACTGAGGTCCTGCACCGCCTGCTGAAAAAAAGACAGTGGGCGGTCGTGAATGGGTTATACAAAGGAAGCTCTGCAATTTCTCAAATTTGGTGGTGGTGGGAGTGTTTTTCTGTCTAGCACTGACATTTTTTTTTAGAGATGTCCGATTGCTAGGACAGATGAAGTTGGAGGTAGCCCTAGGGAGACCAGGAAAACATGGATACAGCCATTAGCCATAGATGAGTTGTGCTCATCTCTAGTGTTAGGTATATAACAGGTAAAAATGATTACAATGATACCCATGAGAAAAAAGGTTATACTGGTGCTGTTGTACACTGTGTGACTAGGTCCCTCACCATGTCGCTTGCTTGGTATAACATCCAATTCTTTAAGCAATGGGACGCAACACATAGATACTTACAAAAACTTTTTTCTTTTTATGTAAATCTTGCAACGTTCCAAAAATACAAGGCAAAAAGTATATATTCACCACAAATAGAAAGAAAGAAAGTCACCACAGTGTACTGGACAGATGCAAGCTGGTCTTTACACCATAGCACGGTGGTCTGCAGATCTCTGTCTACCGAGGGTCTCACCCTCTGGGAAACAGATGACGTCAACACGTGCGCTACGTTTCGAGGGAGGAGCCCTCTTTCTCATGCACTGAGAGACAGAGATCTGCAGAGCACCGTGCTATGGTGTAAAGACCAGCCTGCATCTGTTCAGTACACTGCGGTGACTTTCTTTCTTTTTATTTGTTCTGAATATATACTTTTTGCCTTGTATTTTTGGAACGTTGCAAGATTTACATAAAAAGAAATTTTTTTTTGCGAGTATCTATGTGTTGCAGCCCATTGCTTAAAGAATCAAATGATACCCATGAATCATTTGTATAGCTTTTGTTATGTTTTAAAAAAAATTTTTTACAACTTTTTACAAAAAAAGGAACTTTAAAAGGAACCTGCCACCCTGGCACCTGGGCAGAACCCACCCTATCCCTGGATAAAGGATTATATACTTACCCACTCCTGCTGGTCCCACTATGGATGCCGTTCCAGCCATGGAGAAATCGCCACTCACTCAGCTTTAAGCCCAATATGTAAATGAGCAGAGAGGAGTCCGATGCCTATAAGCATCGAGCACTACAGATGCACACTCACAGTCTGTGGCCGTGGGCTGCATTACAGACGTGAAAGGAAACACCTGGGGGGGATTTATAAAGACTTAGGCGGAGCCCCCTTTACACAGCCGAATTCACTAAGAGGCGCCCGCCCCGAGTTCCCCCTGACTTCCCATTGGGCGAGTGGAGGATACGGCAGGCGTACGCCAGGTAGAAGGGGTGAATCTGTGCCTTCTCCCTGGCGTACGCCACTGCTGTACTTTTCATAAATGTCCCCCCTACTGGCCATGTGTATAATATTGATTTAAAGCTTAAAGAGTCACTGTCGTATTTTTTTTTTGTTGTTGTTGCAGAAATCAATAGTCCAGGCGATTTTAAGAAACTTTGTAATTGGGTTTATTAGCCAAATATGCCATTATCTGCATGTAAAAAGCCTTTTCCCAGGTCCCCCCCTCCTTCCTCTTTTCCATCCACTGCAAAAAATCTGAAAATTGTGACTTGTTGCAGGAGACGTACCCTGTCTGTTCTAGGGAGAGGGGAGGGGGGAGGAGGAAGGAGGGAGTTAGCCAGCAGCAGAAAGCAGATAACAGAGGATTACAGGCACGGAGCTGGGTGACAGCTGTAATCTGAGCTCAGACAGGTCAGTGGTGACTGTCCCAAGAGATAACAGGTGAGGTATTTGTAGATTATCTCTTTGTTGTCCTGTTTTGGTCTTTTCTTTAGCTCTCTCCATAGGAGAACAATGAAGACAGGGGGGAGAGCTTCAAACTGCTTTTTCATGATAAAAATGCATTTTTTGGCTAATAAACCTAATTACAAAGTTTCTTAAAATCGCCTGGACTATTGATTCCTGCAAATAAAAAATTCACGACAGTGACACTTTAAAAAAAACTTAATAATAACATAATAAAGAGAGCATATTGCAAAACTGCTTGCGATCAGGCTGACAGCAAGACTCATCTTGTTTTCAGCCAAAATCCTGCAAGGGGACATTTTCGGGTCATAAGACTATAGCCCGCTGTCATATATAATAGAAGTGGAGGAAACACAAACCATAGTTAAGGATGTGGTGTTACAGTATGTCTACCCCAGTTAAACAGAGGCTATGTAAATCTTTACTCCAAAGGGTATAGTGTAAATCGCATTTCCTGTTGTGTCCAATCACAAGAGTGGTTTTGAACAGTTCCTGAAAATTATATGTTCACTATATTGGCATATCATTAACTATACATAATAAACATGTGTCCGGAAAAAAAACATTCCGGTTTTAACTTTGGGTGACATATGTTTAGACCATGGTAACTGATATAAAAAAAATCTTTATTGTGGAATACTTCAGCAAAGACGTATTCCGTGAAGCTCTGCAAATGCGACAGCCAGTGCTACAATTTCAGAGTTTCATCGGAATGAATTATTGTAAACTGATTGATATAAATGTCAGGTTTCCCCAGCTACTATTTGCTATGACTAGTTTCAGATTATTAAATAAAAATATTGGATAATGTGAACATGATATTCTGAATAGGAGAGTGCCTGCAAAGAGGGTCTCTGTAAGACCTAACAGTTTAATGCATTATATGGACAATTAAAGGCGATGGTAGCCCCTGCTTGGCAGTGAAAATGTCCATTCTCCCGAAATTATTGTATCTGTGGGAGACACTGACGATACCCAACTCCAAAACATATCTGAGAAACTTTCAGAAGATACTAATGAAATTTATCTGGGGGGGTAGACGGCATCGTATCTCATTACGGATAATGACTGCCAAAACCACGGCAGGAGGACTGGGGGTACCCGACTTGCAGAAATACTACTGGGCGGTGCACCTCAGACATATACCAGCATGGTCCTCCCTGCTCCCATTCACTAAATGGATATTTCTTGAACGGCTATGGCTAGCCCTTAATCATCCCAGTAGTCTTCTCTGGAACCCCGGGCAACCGAAGTGCACGAGAGATCTTTTGGGCCCCATGCGCTTGACACTTCGGGTGTGGGAGGAAACATGCACCCTATCATCTCTTAAATCTCCTAATTCTCTTCTGTCTTCTTTTCTGTATAACCTCTCCATTCCGCAGAGTATGCAAGCGAGGGGGAGACCCCTGGTTACAGGCCAAACTGTTTCACTATGCAGATGTGGTGGATCCCCTCCAGAGTTCTCTCCTGCCCTTTCAGAAACTTAGTGAAAAATTTAGTCTCCCCCTCCAGGTGGTGTGGTCCCAGGCATCGAAATCATCCCAATGTGTTAGTTATAAAGAGAATCAATACAAGATTCTGATGCACTGGTACCATGCCCCAGACCTACTGCACAAACTGTTCCCCAAGTGGCAGACACCTGTTGGCGATGTGAGATGCGGAGAGGAACTTTATTTCATGTCTTCTGGGAATGTGCGAGGTTGCAGCAGTTTTGGAGAGAGGTGAAAGGGGTGATTCGGGCTGTGCTTGGGATAGATATTCCATTAGACCCTTCTGTATATATGTTGAACATCCCCCCCAAGATACTACGGAAACACTCCTCCCGCCTTCTGTTGCACATCCTTACAGCAGCTAAATGTGCTATAGCAGCGGCCTGGAGGTCCACCACACCCCCGCCTCGCCAGACACTAATACATAAACTAAGGGATGTAAAGAGAATTGAATATCTCTCTGCCCTTAACAGTAATACAGTGGAGAAGTTTAACTTAATCTGGGATCCGTGCTACGCTCTTTATGCAACGCCCTCCCCCCCCCCCCTGCCCTAATGTGTTACCCCTTGTGTTGTTCTGTGTTTCTGGTTTTTGGTTATTGTTTCTGTTCGAGTTTTGCATGGGACATACAGTATCTACTTGTTCCTACAATGTCTCTGTCTGATGCTAGAGTTTGGCATACAACTTCTGCACGCTATGCTCTACGGCAGTTATATCTTTGGTCTTTATTGGAGCATAGTGAAACTCTGACAACGGGAATCCACCTACATGTCGTAGTTTGCCATTATTGTAGATGAATGTTGCTGAACTGTATTGGTATGTACCCATGACATTTTAGTTGTGTTGTTGTAAAAATGGAAAAGTTTCTATAAATAAACAGTTATATATATATATAAAAAAAAGCGATGATAGCTCTCTCCCTATGATGAAGAAGTGGGTTGCATTTTTGGTTCTGTTCCAAGAGTAGGATGCCCACCAACAATAACGACAATGCAAAGGCTTTCCATCTGAAACTCTACCAAGAAGCTGAACAGGAGACTACCTATTGAGCTGACAAAGAGCACCAAGAGACTGTTTTCTAGACTCTAAGGTCTTATTCACATGTCCCATAAAGTTCCCCGTGATCACGGACAATTTGTCCCATAAAGTTACCATTCCCATAAATTTTAGGGGCCATTGAATCCAGTGGTACTACTAACGTGATCTGTGGCGCGATCCACTCTCCCCAAGCTGTGCCGTGGAAAAATAGTACATGTCCTAGTGTGGAGGTAGTTTGCGGCACTGCTCAATAGAACTCTATAGGAGACCCCCACCTGGACCTGGCAGTGCATCACCAAGAAGCCCCCCACCTGGACCTGGCAGTGCATCATCAAAAAGACCCCGCATCCTGAACTAGGTCCGGGTAGGGGGGGGGGTCTTCTTGGTGATGCAGTGCCAGGTCCAGGTGCAGGGTCTTCTTTGTGATGTACTGCCAGGTTCGGGCGCATGGTCTTCTTGGTGATGTACTGCCAGGTTGGGAGGAGGGGGGCGAGGGCTTATCTGTGGGGATGTGCTGCCATGTCTTGGGGTTGGTGTTGGTGGTGGGGTGCTACACATCATTAAAAACCCTTACTGCTTTATCAAGACGCAAGCAAGAAAGACCTGCTCAAGACAGGCTCAAAAGAAGGAGAGAGTCATCATCTATGTTAATAGAGCCCTCCACAATGTTTAGAAGAATGACCAAAATAGCATCATCAAGCAATGATTTCAAGCAACGACAGCATAATGGCTCAAAAGTGACACATTGTTATTAAATGAGGCTCATTATATATCGTAGCATGCGGAGTTGTCCGATCTATTAAAATATAACCATATTGTTTCCACATTGTGAACACTGTTAACAAAAAAAGAGGAAAAAAAACACCAGAACTGCTGTATAAAAAAAAAAAATTAAATAGTGATCAAAAATTTTCCTTTACACCAATATGATACCAATAAAAACTATAGATCATAGTGCAAAAGAATAATGCCCCATCTAGCCCTGTAGGTGTAAAAATAAATGTGTTATGGCTCTTAGAAGGCTAGGAGAATGTGACCTGGACATCACATTGACCTTTGAATGGGACCTGCATCAGTGTCCTTTGGTAATGAAGGGGTTAAAAGTCACGAAGACAACTGAGAAAGCTGATATTATCATACTTTATCTGTTTGAAATAAGAGAGCCTTAGCAGTACAAAAGAAAGTATGGGCTTGATGCAGCCAACTCTAGTGTATCTAGATTCTTTAAATAGTATCTAAAGCAATAAAGATTCTCAAGATGTAGATTCTATTTATAACGTTACTGGCATAAAGTTCGAAACCACGAGTAATAACATTGTATGTCGCCAGCATTGCTGCATTATTGTCTGTAGGAAATAATGTCCCCCACCCTCACGTCTGATCAGCTGTACAATTAACACGCTACCATTCGAGAATGGAACCTCCTGTTTTCTTGGGATTTTTTTTTCTCAATGTCTTTGGTTTAGATAAATACTTTGAATGTTAGTATTGGCAAGGGTGAACTAAGGGTGATGCACTAAGTTCCAGGACATTCTCTTAGGATGTTTTTTTCTTTCCTAGAAAACAAGTTTATGTTGACTGCCTGTGTACTAAAATATCCTTATACGCTAATGATATGTTTCATGGATCCAACTACTTTAAGAACATAATGGATTACTAAGTATATTAGGATATAAATTAATTTATACTAGGGGACGAGAGGACCCATAAAATGCCCATACACTTTAGACTATTGCCGTCTGAACCTGCCACTCATTACATAGTTACATAGTTCTGATCTAAGAAGCCACAGTGAAAGCCCTCACAATACTGCTTACTGCTCCCCTTGTCAGGCCAGCGGGAGGAAAAGATAAATGATGGCCGAATAATCATTTGCCTGTCAGTTGTTGAAGGTGTTTGGGGACCCATAGAAAACTAAAGCTGACCCAAAGACCTACAACCTGTATTATTATCCCTCAAGGAGACACTAGAAAACCCTCCTTTACACAATTCTTGGGTGACATAAATAGGCAAACCTCCACTATAGCACCAAATGAGTTTGCACCAAAGTGCTGCATACAAGGCCACCATTGGAAGTTTTCGAGCTTATTCAGTTAAATGGTTAGGACCTATGGTACGTCTTGACACTCTTCCTTCTCTCTTTAAAAAGGTCTACTTCAGCTGCAAAGGCTCCCATAGTAAAGCTCAATGCTTATTCGGAGGGACCCAGTTTGAAAGGTTACATCATTTGTTATTATTCCTATAGAATTCTGTGCAAATTAATTTAATAAAATGTTTTCACAAAGCTCAAAATCCTGTGTCACACAATCATAGTCATAGATTATCAGACACATGGATGATAAAACAGTAGACAGTGGGGGACATTTATCAAACAGGGTATAAAGTAGAACTGGCTCAGTTGCCCCTAGCAACCAATCAGCTTCCACCTTTCATTTTACAAAGAGTCTGTGAGGAATGAAAGGTGGAATCTGATTGGTTGCTAGGGGCAACTGAGCCAGTTTCACTTTACACCATGTTTGATAAATCTTGCCCAGTGTTTCCGTAACCCTCTTCCACAACAAGAGTAATTTTGGTGATATTAACCCCTTCGTGCTGCAGCTAGTTTGGGCCTTAATGACCAGGCTAATTTTTCAAAATCTGACCTGTCTCACTATGCTCTTATAGCTCAGTGATGCTTTAACGTATGCTAGCGATTCTGAGATAGTTTTTTCGTCGCATAT
Organism: Dendropsophus ebraccatus; assembly: GCF_027789765.1. NCBI lineage: Eukaryota > Metazoa > Chordata > Amphibia > Anura > Hylidae > Dendropsophus > Dendropsophus ebraccatus. The sequence continues at coordinate 116,384,043 of NC_091460.1, forward strand.
GGCACTTTATGTTAGTGGCAAAATTTGGTCACTACTTTGTGTGTTTTTTTGTGAAAAACATCAAAATATCATGAAAAATTAAAAAAATTTGCATTTTATGAACTTTGAAATTCTCTGCTTCTAAAAAAAGAACGTCGTAGCACATAAATTAGTTACTAAGTCACATTACCAATATGTCTTCTTTATTCTGGCATAATTTGGTAAACATATTTTACTTTTTAGGGTGTTATGGGGCTTAGAAATTTTTAGTTTTTTTTTAGGGATCAGTTCTTTTTTTAAATGGATTTAGAAGTCTGGTATCCTGAAAACCCCCATAAGTGACCCCATTTTGGAAACTACACACCTTAAAGAATTAATCTAGGGGTATAATGAGCATTTTAACCCTACAGGGGCTGGAGGAAAATATTCACAATTAGGCAGTAAAAAAAATGGAAAATTTAAATTTTCCAATAATATACACGTTTACATTAAAGTTTCTCATTTTCAAAAAGAACATGAGAGAAAAAGCACCCCAAAATTTGTAACGCAGAGTACAAAGGTACCCCATATGTGGGCGTAAACCACTGTATGGGCACACAGCAGGGCTCAGAAGGAAGGGAGCGCCAATTAGCTTTTCCAATGCAGATTTTGCTGAAGAAGTTTCTGAGCGCCAGGTGCGTTTGCAGTGCCCCTGTAGTGTCAGCAGAGAGAAAAAACCCCATAAGTCACCCCATTTTGGAAAGTGCACCCCTCAAAGAATTCATCTTGGTGTGTGGTGACCATTTTGACCCCACAGGTATTACAGGAAAGTATTCAAAAGAAGTAAAAATGAAAAACTCGAATTCTTCCAATAATATGTTTGTTTAGTTTGAAATTTCTCAATTTCACGAGGAACAAGAGAAAAAAAGTACCCCAAAATTTGTAACGCAGGTTCTCCTGAGTACAATGGTACCCCATATGTGGGCGTAAACCACTGTATGGGCACACAGGAGGGCTCAGAAGGGAAGGAGCGCCAATTAGCTTTTTCAATGCAGATTTTGCTGAAGAAGTTTCTGAGCGCCAGGTCCGTTTGCAGCGCCCCTGTAGTGCCAGCAGAGTAAAATCTCCCAATAAGTCACTCCATTTTGGAAAGTACACCCCTCAGAGAATTCTTTTTGTGGTGTGGTGAGCATTTTGACCCCACAGGTATTACAGGAAAGTATTCAAAATAAGACAGTAAAAATGAAAAACTCGAATTTTTCCAATAATATGTTGGTTTAGTTTGAAATTTCTCAATTTCACGAGGAACAGGAGAGAAATTTCACCCCAATATATGTAACGCAGGTTCTCCTAAGTAGAACGGTACCCCATATGTGGGCATAAACCACTGTATGGGCACACAGCGGGGCTCAGAAGGGAAGGTGTGCCAATTAGCATTTTCAGTGCAGATTTTTCTGAAGAAGTTTCTGAGCGCCAGGTGCGTTTGCAGCGCCCCTGTAGTGTCAGCAGAATAGATTCCCCCCAAAAGTCACCTTATTTTGGAAAGTGCACCCCTCAAAGAATTCATCTTGGGGTGTGGTGACCATTTTGACCCCACAGGTATTAGAGGAAAGTATTCAAAATTGGCCAGTAAAAATGAAAAACTCGAATTTTTCCAATAATATGTTGGTTTAGTTTGAAATTTCTCAATTTGACGAGGAACAGGAGAGAAAACGTACCCCAAAATCTGTAACGCAGGTTCTCCTGAGTACAACGGTACCCCATATGTGGGCATAAACCACTGTATGGGCACACAGCAGGGCTCAGAAGGGAAGGAGTGCCAATTTACTGGAGCAAAACCGCAGCTAGTAATAGTTATTAGAATAGCGCAGTTACTAAAAAAAAATAAAAAAAATTAGATTACAGGTAATGTGGGGTGGTTACGGGCAACCAGGGGTGGTTATGGGCAACCTGAGGTGGTTACAGGTAATCTGAGGTGGTTACGGACAACATGGGGTGGTCACGGGCAACCTGCTGTGGTTACGGCAACCTGGGGTGGTTACAGGCAACATGGGGTGGTTACGGGCAACCTGCAGTGCTTACAGACAATCTGGGGTGGTTACGGGCAACGTGGGGTGGTTACGGGCAATGTGGGGTGGTTAAGGATAAACTGAAGTGCTTATAGGTAATCTCGGGTGGGTACCTGTAATCTGGCATGGTTACCGCAATCTGGAGGGGGTCATTGGCAATTTGGGGTGGTCAGAGGCAACATGCAGTGGTCAGAGGCAACCTGCGGTGGTCGGAGGAAAACTGCGGTGGTCAGAGGCAACCTGCGGTGGTCAGAGGCGACGTGGCGTGGTCAGAGGCGACGTGGCGTAGTCAGAGGCGACGAGTGCTGGTTACAGGCAACGTGGGGTGGTTACGGGCAACCTGCTGTGCTTACAGACAATCTGGGGTGGTTACGGGCAACGTGGGGTGGTTACGAGCAACCTGCAGTGTTTACAGACAATCTGGGGTGGATACGGGCAACGTGGGGTGGTTACTGGCAACCTGCAGTGCTTACAGACAATCTGGGGTGGTTACGGGAAACGTGGGGTGGTTACGGGCAACCTGCAGTGCTTACAGACAATCTGGGGTGGATACGGGCAACGTGGGGTGGTTACTGGCAACCTGCAGTGCTTACAGACAATCGGGTGGATACAGGCAACGTGGGGTGGTTACGGGCAACCTGCAGTGCTTACAAACAATCTGGGGTGGTTACGGGAAACGTGGGGTGGTTACGGGCAACCTGCAGTGCTTACAGACAATCTGCGGTGGTTACGGGCAACGTGGTGTGGTTACGGATAAACTGAAGTTCTTATAGGCAATCTGGGGTGGATACCTGTAATCTGGCATGGGCACCGCAATCTGGAGGGGGTCATTGGCAATTTGGGGTGGCCAGAGGCAACGTGGCGTGGTCAGAGGCATAGTGGCGTGGTCAGAGGCATCGTGGCCTGGTCAGAGGCAAGGTGCGGTGGTCAGAGGCAAGGTGCGGTGGTCAGAGGCAACGAGCGGTGGTCAGAGGCAACGTGCGGTGGTCAGAGGCAAGGTGCGGTGGTCAGAGGCAAGGTGCGGTGGTCAGAGGCATCGTGGCGTGGTCAGAGGCAATGTGCGGTGGTTACGTGCAATCTGGGGGGTTACATGTAATCTGGCGTGATTACGGGAAACCTGGGGGGGTTATGTGCAACCTGGAAGGGTTTCAGACAATCTGGGATTGTTACTGATAAACTGAAGTGCTTATAGGTAATCTGGGGTGGGTACATGTAATTTGGGGTGGTTACGGGCAATCTGGAGGGGGTCACTGGCAATTTGGGGTGGTTACGGGCAACGTGCGGTGCTTACGGGCAACCTGCAGTGTTTACAGACAATCTGGGGTGGATACGGGCAACGTGGGGTGGTTACTGGCAACCTGCAGTGCTTACAGACAATCTGGGGTGGTTACGGGAAACGTGGGGTGGTTACGGGCAACCTGCAGTGCTTACAGACAATCTGGGGTGGATACGGGCAACGTGGGGTAGTTACTGGCAACCTGCAGTGCTTACAGACAATCGGGTGGATACAGGCAACGTGGGGTGGTTACGGGCAACCTGCAGTGCTTACAAACAATCTGGGGTGGTTACGGGAAACGTGGGGTGGTTACGGGCAACCTGCAGTGCTTACAGACAATCTGCGGTGGTTACGGGCAACGTGGTGTGGTTACGGATAAACTGAAGTTCTTATAGGCAATCTGGGGTGGATACCTGTAATCTGGCATGGGCACCGCAATCTGGAGGGGGTCATTGGCAATTTGGGGTGGCCAGAGGCAACGTGGCGTGGTCAGAGGCATAGTGGCGTGGTCAGAGGCATCGTGGCCTGGTCAGAGGCAAGGTGCGGTGGTCAGAGGCAAGGTGCGGTGGTCAGAGGCAACGAGCGGTGGTCAGAGGCAACGTGCGGTGGTCAGAGGCAAGGTGCGGTGGTCAGAGGCAAGGTGCGGTGGTCAGAGGCATCGTGGCGTGGTCAGAGGCAATGTGCGGTGGTTACGTGCAATCTGGGGGGTTACATGTAATCTGGCGTGATTACGGGAAACCTGGGGGGGTTATGTGCAACCTGGAAGGGTTTCAGACAATCTGGGATTGTTACTGATAAACTGAAGTGCTTATAGGTAATCTGGGGTGGGTACATGTAATTTGGGGTGGTTACGGGCAATCTGGAGGGGGTCACTGGCAATTTGGGGTGGTTACGGGCAACGTGCGGTGCTTACGGGCAACGTGCGGTGGTTATGGGCAACGTGCGGTGGTTACGGGTAATCTGGGGGGGTTAGGGGTAATTTGGGAGTAAACTGCAATTATTACTATAATAAAAAGTGTGTGTTTTATTTTTTTGTATGTTTGTCACTTTTTGTACTTTATACATTCATTTTCACTGTATTACTATGATTACTGTGATATTTTCTATCACAGTAATAATAGTTCAGTGACAGAGACCAAATTGGTCTCTGTCACTTTAAATTTTCCAGAGCTGGCTGGTTGTGGAGCGCATGCGCACTTCATAACCAGCCAGGACGCCGAAGAGGAAGGAGCTCCAGGATCAGGTAACGTATAAGGGGAAGGGGGGGGGGTTACTGGGGGACGGGGGTGACAGGGGGGTGGGGGCCACTTGGGGAGTGGGGGGACATCACTTTTTATCGCCTGTCAACAATCTTTCATGTCGACAGGGGATAAAAAGTGCCGGGATGCACGTGGCACAAGCGATCAGCGGTATATAGTATATACCGCTGATCACTTGTACCGGGACCCCACAGGGGGGTCTCCGATGACTGCCCCACGCTGTCCGCTACCTCCGGGGGCGGAGAGCATGGGGCATTCATTCATTTAAACTTTTCCATCCCTGCGAACAAACATCTTGGAAATGATGGCCGCCGGGGGAGGGGGGTTAGTTATCAGGGCACTAGGGGGGAGTCTGATATACACTTATTTCATCTCCCCCCGCCGTGGATTCACCGCCGGGGATGGAAGGCGGCGGCACTGGTAATCCCCTTTACCGACGGCCGCCGCTATAACGTTAATAGCGGCGATCGTCGGTAAGGGGGGGGGGGGGGGGGGGGCGGGACGGACCCCACACACTGCCCCAACCCCTCAGCTACCTCCGGTAGCTGGGGGGATGGGGTGGGGGCCCCGCAGCCTTATTCTCTGCCATCGCCGTAAAAAGCTGATGGCAGCAGAATAAGGACCCTTAGTGACCACCGTAAAAAGCCGTATCAGTGGTCACTAAGGGGTTAAACACGTGTGGCTGGAGCTGGTTGGTCACCCTCCTGGTAGTGAGGCAGGATGTAGGGGTTTTTGCCTATATCATTAATAGAGATAAGCAAAGCTTGACTCCTTCAAGAGGTTTAAAGTATGATAAGTTATTTGAGATCTTCTACAGCAGCTCAGAGCAGCAAAGGTGGGATAGTAGGGAGGAGGCCTGTGAGATTGTAAGGGCCAGTTCACACTGAGTAAACACAGCATAATTCCGCGGCGGGCCTCTCCACTGCGGAATCCTGCCATGCTCGGTGTGCTGCTGTAAGTGAATGAGAGGGCATGCGGTCGTCCGCTCCCTCTCCTTTCTGCTCAAAGAAGTAACATGTAACTTCCTTGAGCGGCGGCGGCAGCGAACCAGCGTGCGCCCTCTCATTCACTTATAGCAGCACACTGAGCATGGCGGGATTCCGCAGTGGAGAGGTCCGCCGCGGAATTATGCCGTGTTTACTCATTGTGAACTGGCCCTAATAGAGCAAATGGCGCAGAATGACACACATATAGGCAGGTCAACCAAAATGTTATTTGATAATTACAGTTAGTTTAGATATGTTTTTAAAGTAGCTTAACTACCTTCCTATACTTCCTCGATGTAATAATCAATAATTTAAACAGTCTCATAAAATGGAAGCCAATCTCTTATATCTTATTATCTCATGAAATGGAGGCCAATGCATTATAATGTATATAGGATTATCTTGTGAAATGGAAGTATTTATACACATTTATTTAAACAAGATGTCTGCCTCATACATATATACATATATTTATGTTTAACTGATAAGCTTCACAATAATTAGTAACTAGCATTGCTTGGTAGACATTGAAATAGATTTGTCTTGAAGAACTGTAGCTTTTCCTGGCTTTGGGCTGTGAATCCTGTATACTTTTTATAACCTTTACATTAAAGGGGTAGTTCAGCAAAAAAACAACAACAAAAAAAACAACTTTCAAATCAACTGTATGTTTAGCAGGAAGTTGTGTATTGTTTCCTCTCTGGAGAGCAGTAGACGTTTTCTATGGGGATTTGCTACTGCTCTGGACAGTTCCTGACATGGACAGAGGTGGCAGCAGAGAGCACTGTGTCAGACTGGAAAGAATACACCACTTCCTGTAGGACATGCAGCAACTGAATTTAAAACTTGAGCTTTTTAATAGAGATAAATTACAAATCTCGATCACCTTCTGGCACCAGTTGACTTGATTTTTTTTTTTTTGCTGAGCTACCAATTTAACTGCAGTCTTGTATATTTTCAGTCTGCAAATGGGCCCACTGAGCATGTGTAGAGAATCTCTTCAGTCATCGGATATCAGTACACTCTTGACAGCTTATACCTAGGCTCCAATCCCTGTCAGTAATATTTTCTTTGGCTGAATCCTTTAGCTGGGCTTCTCCTACTTCTGATCAAAACAATAAAACTGAGATTACACATAACCTTCCTTATATTTAGGGTATAACAGGTCGAAGCTCCCTTAACATGGGTTATAAAAATTCTAAGCTCCTTCATCATGGGGCATAAAAAGTCCTAGCATCCTCATTAGGGAATGGAACAATTACAATAAACCTCTTGAAACAACATGCACTTTATTAACTGTAATGATAAACTAATAAATAGTAAACTAATAAATTAAACAGTGAGCACAGTATAACATCCACTGCTCACAGAAACCCCCGGATGCCGCCTATCCATTAAAGGCTCTGTCCTTCTTTGGGAATTATGCTTGGGAACACCAATCTACCAGGGCTGTATGGTGATGAAAGCTTAAAGTGACTGTACCACCAGGCCCAGGCTGAAGCACTGGAGGCGGGCCGACCCACCCTTAGTGGGAGGAAACCCTAGCCCCTCTATGATAGGGTTCCATTGATTCTAATGGAGTCACATCATGGAGGGGCTGGAGTTTCTTCCCACTAAGGGTGGGTCGGCCCGCCTCCAGTGCTTCAGCCTGGGCCTGGTGGTACAGTCACTTTAAGATGGGCTTGTCCTGCTCAATTTCATCATCCAGGAAACTGAAGAAAGTGTCCTATCTCTGCCACAATCGCTTTGTCTTTCCTCTTTATTCTCCGCTTCATAGATGTTGTGCCACCCCACTTCATGGACTTGCAACGTCCCACCTTAGTAAATAATAACACAACAATGACTTTATTTGGCAAAATGTTGGCCGCGGTATTTATTAAGGTTACTTATATTAAACCAGCAATACATGAATAATGATGGATTAAAATATTCATTAAAACTGACCAAAATAAACAACCATAACTAAATCCATCAAACTCAGGAACTCCACTGGCAAACTGTCCCCCCAGCGTGCGCTGGGTGACCGCCACCAGGCAGGACAGCACAAGGCTAAAACCGTCTAAGGCTGTCCTGGCACTTCCAATACCGCAGCCCTCTCAACAATGGACTGTAAATCATTGTTGAAGATGTCCAAGCCCACCTCGGACAAATGAACCCCATCCCTCCAGTAAAGACCTGGAACAAACCTCTCCAGGTCGACATGATGAAAACTAACCCCATTTTATCTCTGCATAAATTTGGCCATGCCCCGATTGATTCGTCTGCTGATTTTGTCCAGAAAGAAAGATTCTCTAGCTGACCAAATCAACAGCGACACAATTTTTGAATAGTATAAACGAGCCTGAGGAAAAAGAGAAATAGTACCTTAATATCATCCAACAGTGGAACCGTACTCACCTTCCCCAGGTCATTATCTCCTATATGTAACACTATGACTGCAGGGGAACCCCAATCGGATATGCACAAGCCAAAAAGACAGAAATGGCTGCACATCGCACCCATGGCTGACACGAAAGCTTATTCAGCTACATTTAAAACCAACATCAGAAGTTGGTATATAATTTGGCCAAACCATATTGCCTCATGTACCACGTGCAGGTCTTCTGATACACATGAGTCCCTAACCAAAAAACATCACTGTGCCGGTCAGCGACCACAATCCCCGCAAAACGTGCGCAAGCAGAGAAGGGGGGCCACGGAATGGCCCTGCAACCCCATTGTCACAGGACCAGACCCAAAACCCCCAATCGGATAGTAAACTGCGTATCACCTCCATAACTTATCTAACCCGCAAGCCCCCAACCCCTTTCCATTTAACCACAAACCTATTAACAAATTTGTTGCACCATTTGTTGCACCATGTTACCACCATTGGGTGGTAACCCAACGGAGACACCATTTGTTGCACCATGTTACCACCATTGGGTGGTAACCCAACGGAGACACAACCATCGCACACATCGCAACCCATAGCTTCTTTCAAGCAAATCTCAGAAACACCGGTCCTAACACCAATAGAATTAGCAGACTGCAAATTAGCCACTCTAGGACTAAGCACCTTAGAAACATTTCCTACCTCCTTAACAACTAGGCAGGAACATTTACAGTAGCAGGCAAAGCAAAACTTTGCCTCCTAGGGGGGATATCGCCCAGAGGATCTTTAATAAAATCAGGATAAACTTCCCTCCTAGCTACCGGAGGATCAGCAATAGTACAGGTAGTAACACTATCCCCCCTGTTAGCCGTAGCTGCAGGGGGATTAACCCAAGCTGTTGCGCAAGACGCATCTGCTGATGTGTCGCTGCCCATAAAGAAAGGGAACATTGCTGTAAATGCAGCAATCCATATGTGACCCCAACCGACCTGGAACCCTTGACACCGGGTCAGACGGACCCGTGGGTTCCACTGCTGCTACATCCCTCCCTTTCAGCTGTCCCAATGAACCCGATGCCTGAAGGCACCCAGCCGATGGAGGCTCTCTGGATAAGGCTGCAGGTGCTGTGGATAGCTCAGCCCGTTCCGCCACCGTACTCCAGGCTGACGCTGGACCTGACCTCTTCTTAACAGCAGGCCTGCCCTCAGCCCCTCTAGTGGAAGGTGAAGGCCGAAGCCTCTGTTTCTTTGCTCTCCTGAGCCGGATGTGACCGTGACCTCGCTCCTCCTCCGGTGCCACCTCTTCCTCTGAGGTAACAGCAACCGTCCATTCAGCTCCGGCCTCTGCCTGGTGACTGGCGCTGGCTCCATGGGAAGGCCCAGGATGCTCCTCCTCATCCGCTTCCCTGCCGGGCTGTCCCATAACAACTAATGACTCCATGTCAGGCCCCGACATTAGGCACTGATGCAGCCATTCTTCTCCGACGAATCTCCACACAAACTTCTCGGCTTGACCACGCAGTTCACTTTCTTTCTCTTTTTCCTCACAGGCTCCAACCAACTACTGACTGGATACCGGACCTTTAATTCCTTCTCAAGGCAACCGCCAAAACTGCTTCAGCCAATCACTGGATCTCCCTTGAGAAAACTGCCCAGCAACAGCACCTGTAGAAAAACTTACAGAGAGGTAAGCACCAAACCACCCCCACCAAAGGTGGGGATGGGAGAAACCATTAGCAACCACTATACATACCATAAGGAACACATGTACGGGGGGGGGGGGACACATAGGGGTGAATGACATACAGTATTCATAACCAACAGACAAACGACAACATGGGGAAGACAGGGGGTATGTGACCGCCCATGTTGTCCTTTCATATACATTACAGGGCCCTTTCAAATGCTTGTCCTGTTCAGTTTCTTTATCCTGAAGACTATCCTGAAAACATTCAAACTACTGCAAGCTACCTATTCCAAAAAACTAGAACACGCTTCAAAATAAAAACAAGAAAGAGAGCAGGCCATAGACAAACATTTATCAACCTAAAAAACACCTTTAGGCTATGTTCACACTACGTAAGTGCCGCGAAAATCACGGCCGTTGTTACAATAGAGCAAGCGGTTCTGGCCACAAACTCCATAGTGTGCTGTAGGGAGTTCTGATGCGGGCGCGCACAGATGAACTCTGTGGCCCGAAAGATCATCTGGCCAGTACTGCCAGTGTGAACATAGCCTTAAACTGAAAACCAAAAGAATTCAAACTAGATGGGTGAATTGGTAACTACAGGAATTCAGACTGAACATCAGCCTTGTCCAAAAGCGACCCCCCCCCCCCCACTCCCAAACTGCCTCACCAACACAATAGCAATAGAAGTAGAATAGCAGACTGAATCCAATTCTTCTTCTATTCTATCATTCAGTGAAGCTCCGGCCAGAAAGAAAGATGGTGAATCAGCCTGTCAGCATTCGGATCCTTCTTAGGAACCACTCCCAAAAGTGACAAACGAAAATTAGAAAAAGATAGCTCTACAAATAGATCCGTCACTCTACCACAAGAAGATTTTTATGTATTTTTCCTTTTTTTAAAGCACCTTGATATGGTGTGCCCCCCATGCAGAATCAACATTGATGTCCATATTTACAGTGTGGAAACCTGCACTGCAAAGCAAGCTCCCCTACGGAAAATACCAACACTGGGCTCATCACATTTATCCAATGGACTACATCTTTCACTCCCATTTTCCTGATGGAAAGACAGACAACTTCTGCCTAAAGCTCTCATCATAATTGAACCCAACCCTGAACTTTTTAAAAGCTTCAAGAATAATATGTACATGTTGAAAAGGCTACTGTATTTTTCAGGGAATGTTTCTCCCATCACACTTGCAAAAATGCAGAAGGCTTGCAGCAAATTATTAAAAACCTAACTTCAGGACGATGCCTGTCCTCGTCTTTATCAGCCCTGCTCAGTTTTTTTATCCAGGAAACTGAAGACAGCATCCTGTTTTTAGTCAGGTCCACTCCCATCGCTTTATATTCCCTCTTTATTCTCATTCGTAGACCTTATACACTCACCACTTCATTGTTTTTGGCAGAATGCCCCCAATCTATCAAAAATCCTATCCAGGAAACAGGTAGAGATAACTTCTTTTGGGATTATGCATGGGAACACCATTTTACTAGGGCTGTGAGGAGAGTCCTGTAGTCCACTCACTGGTCACTGTAGCTTGAAGGCTTCTACGAGGACTCCTCACTTTGTTGGCTGGAATAGTGGAAGGAGGGCTGGGTGTATGCTGTGTGGAAGTGCTGGGGAATGATGGTGTCAGGTACCTTTGGTGGTTATGTGCAATGATGACCCAGATGATGGAGTAAACTAACACCTCAGTTTCTTTTATTGTACAGTTCAGTAATATTATAAACATAGGAGACAGTAACCTGATAGAGTTATGCTCCCATGAAGGCACAACTCTACAGAGAACTTGAAATAGCAGTCAGACACAAAACACAAACAGTGTGACAAACTGACTGCAAATCATACAGTGCAAAGAAAACTCTACTGGTATATAGTATAAAACATATTGTCAGACTGCATGTAAATATGTGTAAAAACTTTCTTATATTTAAAGTGTATCTGTCATATTTTTTTCAGAAATCAATAGTACAGGCGATTTTAAGAAACTTGGTAATTGGGTTTATTAGGCAAATATGCCATTATCTGCATTTAAAAAGACTTTCCCCAGGCCCCCCTTCCCTCCTCTCTCTCATTCACTGCTCATTATACGGAAATCTAAGGACTCTTTTGCATCAGACATGCCCCTGTCTGTTCTATGGAGAGGGAAGGGGAAGAGGGAGATTAGTCGGCAGCAGAGAGCAGAGAAAAAAGGATTACAAAGTGGGAGCTGAGTGAAAGCAGGTATTCAGAGGTCAGAGAGATCAGTGCTGACTGCAGAGGAGATAGCCCGGTGATGTAGCTGTAAATTAACTCTTTGTTGTCCTGTTTTGGTGCCTCATCTCCCCCTTCCCTCTCCATAAGAGAGCCATGAAGACAGGGGGGAGAGCTTCAAACTGCTTTTTCATGATAAAAATGCATTTTTTGGCTAATAAACCCATTTACAAAGTTTCTAAATCGCCTGTACTATTGATTTCTGCAAAAATAATTTTAACAACAGTGACATAGTCCTGCAGGATGCAGTCTGGAGCGGCCTTCATGCTTTCGCTATATATCTTTGAATATAAATAAATTCACTTCATAATAAAAATTCTAATCACCCCTCCCCCCTTTTTTTTAACAAAAAGGGGTAGAAAAACAAACACAAATATGCGTGGGGTTGCGTATGTGGAAATGTTTAGATTATTAACAGCCCCCCCCCCCCCCACACACACACACACAAACACACAAATTTCATCTCACAATTTTCTTTCCGGTTATAAGTTATAGCTCTTAGCAAAACATGAAAATGTGCAAATAAAGATTTCTATGGTCTTTAGTGAGTTTTTTTTGCATCAGGACTATAATAACTGCATAGTAATTTCATAAGATTTCTGTTCTCTAAGTATTTTTATTACATACCCCGGCCTGTGCAAGGTCTCCAACATGTGACATAACAAACTATTTTCCTATAGTTTACTGGAAATGTTACAGTGACCTCTGGTGCGAAGAATGAAGAATTGCTGTTTATTTCTCAAATGTTTTTTGGTTTTTTTTTGGCTTTGACTCTTCTGTTTGATCCTATAATAGACTGCAATTCTCCTTTATTGCATTGTGTTTTTACCTGCTTTACTGACAAACAGTAACAGTATCTGTTAGGACCTAATATGCATATACACAAGGCATACATAGGTTTGCTTTGTTAGGCCCACAGACCCATTGTGCCCCTGTGATTACACTGTGAGGGTACAGTGTACAACTGCCTAAATATCAGGGTCATTATTGACTACAGCATCTAATGTCTGGGATTGCATCAGGGTGTTGGCTATTTGTTACAGCTGACACCCTCTGCAGTTTGAAAAAGACTCAGACTAGTCGATGCAGTATACTGCATTTACTGAGCCGATTGGGATCCACTACTCAGGTGAAATCTGCGTCCAGAAGGGAAGCCAGGTTGGGCCCCTGTGGTTATTGGAGTGCTACTGAGGACTTTGCACCCTCTACTAGTGTCGGACCATCATTATCTCTACCATCACATATTGACTAATTCACATCCCATACACTGGCCCTATGTACTAGCAATTGGTGGGGCCCTGAACACCTATACCCCAGTCAATCAAAACTTTTAAAATGTCTGTGTAACGTCAAAAGTGACACTAATGCTTCAAACGCTTTAAATAGATATGAGGGCTCCTTTTTTCTGGCACCAATTGTACTAAATCACTGCAACACCAATGACATGCAGTAGGGCCATAGAAATGCCTAAATAGCCAACATGGAGACCACTCTGTATAGGTTAACAGCCCTCGACTGCTGAATAAAGCCAGGAACCATTGGATATAGAGTGTGCTTGAGTCCAGAGCATGCTCCCTATACCCTTATCAATACAATTATTACCCGTATTTGTGATTTCACTTTAAGGGGTTAATATGTTGCTGGGGCTGCAGGTAACATAGTAAAGAGATGTACTTACCAGTCCTCTACTGCTATCAGTTTCTCGATCACCCTATCCCTGATGTGGTACTCTTCTTTACTAGTTCTGTTGATGTTCCATGCAGACAGGAAATGAATCTGATGATAATTGTTTTTTTTGCTTTTTTTATAATTTGGGCCTATGTGGGACATTGGTCTCTTAGATACCTCCAGGCAATGCTGATCTTAAAGGGGTAGTGTGGCACTAAACATTTATTCACAAAATAACACACATTACAAAGTTACAGTATATAACTTTGTAATGTAGTTTATGTATGTGAATGGCCCCCTTCCCTGTGTTCCCCACCCCCCCACCCCGGAAGTGTGGTGCATTATACTTACCGCATTCGTGTTGACCCCCGGCCACCATCTTGGGTCGATGACGTCATCTTCGGGAGGCCCCCTTAACCGCTCCAGCCGTCCCTCATGCTGGCCCCACTCTGCCGCGTCATCAGCTGCTCAGCCGCGATTGGCTGAGCACAGTTATGCTCAGCCAATCGCTTACTACTGCATCAAGGCTTCACTTCCTTGATAACATTGTGATGTCACGACCCGACTCCCAGAGCTGTGCGGACTGTGACTGCTGGAGAGGATGATGGCGGGGGGACACTGAGGGACAGTAGTAAGTGTAGGGAAAAAAGCACTTTATGTGCATTTCTCGTAATAAGTGTATATCGGTGATTTGTGTAACTTTTGGGGGGGCAGCACAATATTCAAATAAAAATTTTTTTTTCCTGGAGGACCAGGCCAATTTCAATTTTTGCGTTTTCGTTTTTCCCTGCTTGTGCTTAAAAGGCCATAGCACTTGCATTTTTTCACCTAGAAACCCACATGAGCCCTTATTTTTTGCGTCACTAATTGTACTTTGCAATGACAGGCTGAATTTTTTCATAAAGTACAATGCGTAACCAGAAAAAAATTCAATGTGTGGTGAAATTGAAAAGAAAAAAACACATTTCCCTTACGTCCCATTGGCATCACAACATATGGGGTAAATTCGCCCCTGCGAGCCCCTGGGACGAAGGAATATTTAATGAAAAAATAACAATTAAATTTTAATCCCCTCCTCCATGAGGTATAAATAGGCTCCACCTCCCCCTAGACCTCAGTCTTTTTTTACTTCGTTGCTGTTAGCCCTAGGGGACTTTGTCCCTCCTCCGTTTTTATGCTTTGTTAACCTGTTGCATTCAGGTTTTCTCTCCAGGTAATGATTGCTGGGATGCCGCTGGAGCCGGTGTCCAGGTAGTATCCTGATATTTGCTTCTGCAGGTCTTAGCTTTTAAGTTTTTCTTACCTAGTGCGTCTTGGAACGCACTCTGCGTGTCACCCGAGCCGCTGGCTTTTCTTCCAGTTGCATTCGACTGTGGAACGCATCGGCGGTGAGTGCGTCTCAGCACTGCGGCATCAGCGTCATGTAACTTCCGGGGGCCGGCAGCGGCGCGCGCTCTCTGCATGCCGGATTAGCTGTGTGTTCAAGGCAGAAGGTAAGCTGTTGCTACCTCTAGGTCTGGCTGTCTTCCTCTGGAAGGATTTTCTGTGGCTCATTTGGATCTAATAGAATACATCTGAGTGCAAAGTGCTGTGATCTCTCTTCTATATACTTAAAAGTAAGTGTTGCTGCCACCTAGTGTCTCTTTCCGATATCACTCTAGCCAGGCTAGTGGTTTATATGTATTGTAATACATTGATTATTTGCAGATGTCTGAAATGGAGACCAGTCCTGCTGCTGGCAAAAGACCTTCTAAAGAAGCACTTCATGTGCCGAGTGTGAGACTCCACTACCTGACGGCTATGGATACCGTAGGAGGATCATTTTTTCCAGATAAGATTCATCCTTTCTTTCATAAAAATATTTATGAATGCCTAAAAATATTTATAATGCCTAAGTACGCTGTCCTTCATGCAGACCTAAAACTATGAGGAGCCTGATGTTCAGGATGTAGCTGTATGGGTCAAGGACTATGTGCAAAAGACTTTAGCGGCTAATGAGAATCGCCGCCCGTGTCCTAAGTTAAAGACCAAATGGAGTATTTCTCTCTCTATTCCCAGCCTTTGAGTATATTACTTTATGGCTGTAGGATTATGGTCATTTTCAGTTTTACTGTGATTGATGAAGTTAACTCATCATCTTCTTCTGAAACCTCTTCTACTTCTGAAGATGAGAAAGAATTATTCAGGGGGTATTTTACAGCTGATAGAATTCACAAGCTCTGCTAAGCTGTGCAAGCTGAAATACACCCTGAGGAAATAGAAGAGGATAGGATTGGTCCTCCTCAAAAAAGCCTAGGGCTTTTTCTGTGGGTAAGACTTCATTGTCTATGTTACAGGCGGCAAGGAACCGGAAAAGGCTCCGGGTTTGAGCAAGAGGTTTAAGACCTTATATGTTCTCAAGGAAGAACAATGTAAGGACTGGATTGAGCCTCCAAAGGTGGACCTGGCCATAGCCAAACTGTCAAAATGTACTGTGCTGCCTGCGGAGGACGGATCCAATCTTAAGGATCCGATGGATAGAAGGGTGGAGGTAGCCCTCAAGAGATCATATACGGCAGCGGCAGCCCAAGGGGCAGTCTCCATTTCTTCTTTTGAGGTTTCTAGAAGCCTAAGAAGATGGCTGACCAAGGTCCAGGAAAATTTGGAAGCTAGAGCTAGCAGGGACAAGGTCCTTCGCTCCTTAAAAAAGGTCATTATGGCCATTGACTTCCTCTGCGATGATGCATCTCAGGGAACCAGGTTAGCGTAAAAAAACTAGTACGCTCTCAACCGCTGCCGAAGGGCGCTATGGTTAAAACCCTGGGTTGGAGATGCTAACTCCAAAATTCAGCTCTGTAATATGGAGTTCCAGCCAGGTAGGCTGTTTGGCTCTGAGCTGGATAAATTAATGGAGGAATTGTCTGACAAGGAGGGGAAGTCCCTACCATTGTCCTATAAGAGCGGTGATTACTTTCGCAGAGCAAAATCTCCTCAGCGAGGCAAAGGGAGATACCAGTACAGAGGTCGAGGAAGAAACTATTCCAGAAGAGGTTCTGGGAAGCAGCAGAATAAGGACACCAACAAGAAACCAGACTTCTGACGCAGAAGCTGTCCAGTGGGAACACGTCTGAGTTTGTTTCTCCCTGCCTGGGAAGAATTAAGAAAAGATCACTGGGTGTTAAATATTATTCAAAATGGTTATGTCCTTCATTTATCATCTCTTCCTCCTCCAAGATTCTTCTGTCAAGAAATCTTAAGCCAGAAAGACACTTAGTCCTAGAGACAGAAATTCTTTACCTCCTTTCCATTGAGGCTCTAGAGGATGTTCCTCTATCAGAGATCGGTCAGGGAGTTTACTCCCCAGTGTTACTAGTGCTGAAGCCATCCGGAAATTGGAGGCTTATTATAGATTTGCGATATCTCAACAGGTGCATCGTAAAGAAGACGTTCCACATGGAGAACATAAGATCGGTAAAATCTATCCTCCAGGAGGGAGATTTTATGGTCACCATAGATCTACCGGATGCATATCTTCATGTACCGATTCTGAAGGCTCACAGGAAAGCCTTCGCCATCCAAATCCAGGGGAAGGTAAGACACTTACAATTCAAAGTCCTTCCATCCGGAATACCTCCGCACCCTTTGTTTTCACAAAGGTAGTGTCACCATGATGGTTCGCTTCCGTCTACAGGGGATAAAGTTATCCCTTACCTGGATGATTGGTTGATTATGACTCAGACTCTAGGGCTCCTTGCCTCAGCTGCGGACGCGGTGCCATGGGCGTTATGGCACATGAGATTTCTTCAGAGAGAAGCACTAACAGTATGGAACCGAGGACTGAAGGACTTGGATGCGATGCATGTTCTATCGACTCAAACAAGACATTCTCTAATGTGGTGGAGACAAGTCAAACATGGAGTTTTATTTTCAGAACCACACTGGATAACCATCACGACAGATGCTTCAGGAACAGGTTGGGGAGCTCATCTGACAGTCATCACGACTGCAGGATCTTGGAGTCAACAGGAATCCGCTCTGCCCTCCAACGTGAGGGAGCTTAGAGCGATTTACCTAGCTCTTCTTCATTTTTCTCCTCCTATTTTACAGAGAGCAGTCAGAATCCGGATGAACGACATGACCTGTGTGGCGTACCTAAACAGGGAGGTACCAGATCCCCTTCTCTCCTCAGGGAAGTAGAGAAGATTTTTCTGTTGGGCAGAAACCAGAATAACCAGACTCTCTGCGATTCATATCAGGGGTGTCGACAATATATTGGCGGATTGACTGAGTCGAGGCCTGACATTACCGGGGGAATGGTCTCTCTCAAGGAGAGTGTTCATTCAGTTAACCCAGAGGTGGGGGCTTCCTCAGAGAGACCTCATGGCATCAGCAAGCAATGCCAAACTGAGGAATTTCTGCTCCCTTTACAGGGCAGACAATGCCACGGTAGTGGACTCAATGACAATACCACGGACATACCAGCTGGCGTATATCTTTCCTCCCATAGCCATGATTCCCACAGTTTGACGAAGATCAGTCTAGATCAGTCGTCAGTAATAATAATAACTCCCTTCTGGCCGAAGGGGTCATGGTTCACCCTGCCCATGAATATGAGCAGAGGGGAATTTTGGAGATTACCTCTGCATCCGGATCTAATATTCCAGGGTCAACATCTGTGCAGGAATCTTTCCAGCCTCAGCTTGACAGCTCGGAGACTGAGAGGACCGTATTGGACTCTAGTTTTTCTGAGAAGGTATAGTATACTCTTTCTCACGCTCGTAGTAGCACTACAAATAAATCTTATGCACGTATTTGGAAGATTTTCAAGATTGGTGTGCAAGCAGGAGTATTGATGGACTTAAACCTTCTACTCCACAGTCATTGGAGTTTTTACAGGAAGGCTTCTATAAAGGATTAAAACCTAGTTCCATCAAGGTGCAGATAGCAGCCCTCTCTGCACACCTAAACTCACGTTTCTTTCAGATCTTGGGAGGTAAAGAATTTTGTTAAGGCTAGACTAGGCCTAACCTGGTAAAGCAGGTAGACCCATGGGACTTATCCTTTGTGTTGAGACGCCTGTGTCTTCCTCCCTTTAAGCCTTGGGAGTAAGTAGACTTCAAGTTAACATTGAAAGTTTCTCTTTTACTAGCCATTACCTCTGCTAAGAGAGTTGGAGAACTTCAAGCCCTTGGCTCCGCACCTCCATACGTGATTTTTTCCCAGGACAAAGTTATCCTTAGGTTCCTTCCAGGATTCCTGCCTATGGTGGCTTCATTTGCCAACATCAACCAGCCAATAGTATTGCCTGTATTTTCTCCTACTGGATCATCTAAAGAAGACTTGGATCTTTCTTTATTGGACGTATCCAGAGCTATCAAGATCTATCTACATAGAGTAGGTGATTTTCGTAAAGACGAGAATTTCTTTATCCCTTTCACAGGAAAGAACAAGGGGAGAAAGGCTTCAAAACCTTCAATATCCAGATGGATCTGTGACTCCATTGCCTTATGTTACTCCTCTGCTGATCTGGATCCACCAGAATTTACCAGGGCTCACTCTACTAGAGCTGTGGCCTCCACTTGGGCAGAGCGTGCCGCTGTGCCACTTGAGGACATATGCCAGGCAGCTACCTGGTCGTCTTTGACTACCTTTGTGAGATATTTCAGGCTGGATACTTCTTTCTTGTCAAGAGCAACCTTTGCAAGATCTGTTCTTAATGCGGACGTAATAAATAACCCGCCCATTGGGGATAATGCTTGCTAATTCCCCATATGTTGTGATGCCAATGGGACGTAAGGGAAGCTAAAATTATTATGTTAATTTGTTTTCCCTAAGACCCATTGGCATCACAAGACTCCCTCCCTGTGTTTTATGTTTCTTTATAATTAGACTGAGGTCTAGGGGGAGGTGGAGCCTATTTATACCTCATGGAGGAGGGGATTAAAATTTAATTGTTATTTTTTCATTAAATATTCCTTCGTCCCAGGGGCTCGCAGGGGCGAATTTACCCCATATGTTGTGATGCCAATGGGTCTTAGGGAAAACAAATTAACATAATAATTTTAGCTTTTTTATTTTTTATTTTTTTTCGTTTTTACGCCGTGCGCCCTAGGGTAAAACTGATGGCCTGTAAAAAATTCAAACCATTGTTAACAAATATATGTTCCTTAAAATTCCCAGGCTTATAGCGCTTTTATCCTTTGGTCTATGGGGCTGTGTGAGGTGTCATTTTTTGCGCCATGATGTGATCTTTCTATCTGTACCTTGATTGCGCATATACGACTTTTTCATCGCTTTTTATTAAAATTTTTCTGGATTTGATGCGACCAAAAATGCGCAATTTTGCACTTTAATTAATAATAGTTTGGGCGATTACGCACGCGGCGATACCAAACATGTTTATTTATTTATTTTTATTTATAACATGGGAAAAGGGGGGTGATTCTGACTTTTATTAGGGGAGGGGGCTTTTTATTGATAATAACACTTTTTTTTTCTTTTACACTTATACTAGAAGCCCCCCTGGGGGACTTCTAGTATAAGTACACTGATCTCTCATTGAGATCTATGCTGCATAGATATGCAGCATAGATCGATGAGATAGGCACAATGATTGCTTCCAGCTGCTTCAGCCCGAAGGAGTGATCCACCCCACTAGACACCAGGGAACGGCTGCATCAAGTAATCGGATGCAGCTGTCAACTTTGACAGCTGCATCCGATTACTTTATTAGCAGGCACGGCGATCGGACCGTGTCCGCTAATAGCCGCGGCCCCGGGCTACGAGCGGCACCCGGGACCGTGGCGGTTCAGAGCGCAGTCGCTACGCGGCCCCGCTCTGAGCACATGGAGGCAGCCCTGGATGTACGGGTACGTGCAGGGTCGCCTAAGGGTTAATGTTAGGCCTGTTTTTAAGCCCTCTACTGTTTTTTCTGTGACCAGATCCTGTGGTAGACTGTTCCACAGATTCACAGTTCTCATGGTAAAGAAGGCTTGTCGCCTCCGGAGATTGAACCTTTTTTTCTCCAGGCGGAGGCAGTGCCCTCTTGTCCTTTAAGGGGGTTTTACCTGGAACATCTTTTTCCCATATTTCTTGTAGGGGCCATTTATATATTTAAATAAATAAAGGGAACCTGTCAACCCTGGAGGCCCTGAACCCAACCTACCCCTGGATATGACCTCCCCCCTACTTACCCCATCCTGCCGGTCCTGCTCCCAATATTGGTCCCACTGTGGAGATATGACCTCCCAATATGCAAATGAGCAGAGATGAGTCCAAAATCACTGCAGCTGGGTGGGTTCGGGGGACCTCCATGGGTGACAGGTTCCCTTTAATCATATCTCCAATATTTTAGCAGTATATAATAATAGACATCTTGATTGATGCAAGTCAATTGTCATTGTATGTATATTTCTATATACAAATATATTTTATGCTGTTTTTATACAGTGGTACCTCGATTCTCAAACTGCTCGGAACTCAAACAGTTCAGTTCTCAGGCTATGTTCACACAACGTATCTTTTTGTAAAAGTACGGCCGTTGTTGCAATCGGCAACAACGGGCGGACTTTTTACGAATATATACGTTGCCCAGGCTTCTATGGGATCCCGGCTGGAGCGTATACACATAGTATACACTCCAGCCGGGACACGCACGCATCAGAACTCTGCAGCCATAAAGATCATCCAGCCGGTACTGCAGTACCGTCCAGGATGATCTTTTCAGAGACCGGCCGCTCCGTGACCTGGCCGGATCACTGAACGGCCGGTCTCTTACACCATGTGAACATGGCCTCAAGCAGTATTTTCAAGGAAAGTTTCTCTCAAACTCTTGCTCGGTTCTCAAACACTTTTTGGGCACCAAGTCTTGAAGTACAGTAATACCGCGGTATTCAAACGAAAATTTACCTGGAAGTAACGTTCAGAATATTTTGCTCGGTATCTGAACATTTTTATGAGCATGGATGGTGGGTTGTACCTGGTGAGTTTAGTACTGGTGAGGCTTCACATACATTACAGTACTGTATAAGACTGCTGGAGTGCATATACAGTACAGAAGTAGTACAGCCAGTGCACCACCATCTCCCATCCTGTACTGTATAAGACTGCTGGAGTGCATATACAGTACAGTAGTAGTACAGCCAGTGCACCACCATCTCCTATCCTGTACAGTACTGTATAAGACTGCTGGAGTGCATATACAGTACAGTAGTAGTACAGTCAGTGCACCACCATCTCCCATCCTGTACAGTACTGTATAAGACTGCTGGAGTGCATATACAGTACAGTAGTAGTACAGTCAGTGCACCACCATCTCCTATCCTGTACTGTATAAGACTGCTGGAGTGCATATACAGTACAGTAGTAGTACAGTCAGTGCACCACCATCTCCCATACTGTACAGTGCTGGTGTGTGGGGGACTCTATACAGTAAAGGATTGCTAAGGAGTTAGTAACTACTGTACTATAACTGCTGGTTTTGTTGAATGTTTCTTGTATATTATGTCCTGTACAGTATAAAGTGCTGTTCTGTACTGTACTGTAGTGATTATACTGGGCACTATACAATGTAATATATGGGTATTGTAGGTAATTATTGGTGAGTGCTGGAACCAATTAAACACATTTACATCGTTTCCTATGGGAAAACACTGCTCAGTTCTCAAACTGCCTTTCTAAACCAATTAAGTTCAAGAACCGAGGTACCACTGTAATGTTTTTTTAGCTTCATGTTTTCTGAAGAAAATGTGTATGAATGACCACTAGATGGTAGACTAATCTTCCAAAAAACCTGAAAAAGATATTTCAGCCCTAATTTGTTTACAAGGTAATAAAATCACTACTGCAGGTGAAAATATTTATTTCTGACAATACCTGGTTTTACATTTAGTGTATTTCAGTCCAAGCCTTGATATTGGACACATCACATGAAAATGGAGAAAATGTGTTAGAACCTGATATCAGTAGGTACAAAGCATTAGTCTTTATTAAATATAATAGGATTTAAAATGATGTAGAAAAGGTTTATCACCCATTATTTCCATAATAGGCTAAGATTTAATGTCAAGTATGAATAATGTGTGGATTGTGAGGACAAGACTGCGAAACACTGCAAGAACAGATATAAAACAAATTATAATTGAAAGATACATAAAAATACAAATAATAAAACTAATAACATGTTTACAAAAACCTATTAATGCTTAGACAGTGTAAACCTAGACTAGACAGTCTAAGGCCATTTCAGTTTTCTGCGGCCGTTATTTCTTGAATAGTGGCCGCAGAGACGTGTCAGTTCACACAATGGAGCACGCGGCTCCGGTCGCACGCTCCATTGTGTGCAACGGTGAATTGGGATGCAGGCGCACACACCCGCTTCCGAATTCACCAGAAATGAAGATCATCGTGCCAGTACTGCAGTAACGGCTGAGATGATCTTCAGTAACACGGCCGGGTCACAGAACAGCCGGTGTTGTACCATGTGTGAACATGGCCTGAGAATGCACCAGATTTATCAAAGTGCCTCATGCTGTTGTATAAACTTGATTCAGCCTTAGGCACTTTTGTCTAACTATACAAAGCCATCAGCTG
Organism: Dendropsophus ebraccatus; assembly: GCF_027789765.1. Lineage (NCBI taxonomy): Eukaryota > Metazoa > Chordata > Amphibia > Anura > Hylidae > Dendropsophus > Dendropsophus ebraccatus. Next base: position 116,407,148 of record NC_091460.1, read on the forward strand.
ACTTAAAGGAGCACTCCTGTGATTTTTTTTTTCCAAATCAACTGCTGTCAGAAAGTTATAAACATTTTTCAATTACTTCTATTTAAAAATCTCAAGCTTTCCAGTACTTATCAGCTGCTTTACATCCTGCAGGACATAGGGGGACATGTATTAAAAAGGCGCAAATGTCTTTTTTAGGTGCAGATCGGCCCAATTGGGGGAAAAATATTCACAAAAGGTCTTTTTGCAAATATTATATTTGCATTGGGCTGATCTGCCGAACGGAGAGGGGGCGCTATGGGGGGTGCGGCAGCACGCAGAGGGAGCGCAGCCTCTTTCCGGGGGAAAAGTGATGCTAAAACCTATGCCAGCTCTGAGCTGGCGTAGGTTTCAGATTATTTGAATGGACGGGCTCTGTGCCTACAGGATTTATGTAGAGGCAATGCGCCTCTACATAAATCCCCTGAGCTTCAGAGCAACGGGGACATTTGTAAGCCCGGCGTAAAAAACGCTGGACTTCATAAATGTCCACCATTGTGTATTATGTTCGGTCTGATATAGTGTGCTGTGCTGCCACCTCTGTCCATGACAGGAACTTTCCCTAGCAGGAGAGATTTTCTATGGGGTTTTGCTACTGCCCTGGACAGAGGTGGCATCAGAGAGCACTGTGTCCCACTGGAAAGAATACACCACTTCCGGCAGGACATACAGCAGCTGATAAGTACTGGAAAACTTGAAATTTTTTAAATAGAAGTAATTTATGAATCTATATAATTTTCTGACACAAATTGATTTAAATACATTTTCTTTTCTCCAGAGTTACCCTTTCATTTGTACTTGAACACACATATTAATTCAATGCGATACAAATATTGTTGGAGAATATTTGCATCTAGGGTTTCTCAATAAAGTTAACTTTGAAGACTTGTTTGACAGATGGGATGCCGTTGATGAGAAGAATGAGAATCTCCAGTTGGAAGCTCCTGCCCCTGCTCTTCCCCTTTTCACTGGAGAGACATTGATTGACCTAATGTACTTAGCTGCTGGAGAACCCCTATAACTTTTTTTTTTTTTTTTTTAAGAAAAAGAAAATAAGTGGCTACCATCTACCATAGGTAGAGCGGCCTTCTAATAGTTTATATGTTAAATGATCTGAAGAGTTAGTCAAATTCCTGGCTGCTTTCACTCCCGCTTTCCGATGAGCTGTATCTGTACCGGTTGCCACCCATCTTTCTTCTCTGTCCCCTATGGTATTGGATCATTTTTCCAGTATTGGCCCTTTTCGGAATATCTTTTCTATTCACACTAGGGTCGCTTTTTCTTTTCTTTTTATGCCTGGCTGCGTTTGTTGGTTTTATTCTCCACTTGGTGGTATCATCCATGGTTTTTCCCTCCCTGGTTGCAGATTTGTCAGGCCCATGCCTGCTTGTATCGGAATGGTCCTTATGTACTGTTGGTTGTGTCACAAAAAAATGTTCTTTGTATTTGCATTGTCCTTCTGATTCAGTGCATCCTGTGTCACCGAGATCATTCACATTTGGTGGAAAATCGACATTTGAGCTTCGATTACCAGTATCGGTGTCAGTGTAGCCTGGGAGGTCAGGAAGTGCGCTGCCTTCAGTCCCATAGTAATCATTTCCATTGCTATCTCCACTCATCTTCTGTGTATCTCTTGCATGTGACATCCCCTTTGGAAGTCGCTCTGTGGCATTAGAGAGAAGATCTGTGTCTTCATACATTGTGACGTCATTCTGAGCTGCACCTACTGTACTAGTAATAGTATCAAACTTCAGATCCGGCATATGGGTTGTATCTCCAGGAGTCTCTGTGTCAGGAGCTAATTTTTTGCCATATAGGCTTACAGGTCTCTTGGTTGGAATCATTGTATCTTCATAGTTTTCTCCATTTTCTTTACCTTTAAGATGATTTCTGTCACTTTGCAAACCATTCTTTATTGTTGTATCTTCCTTCAATTGAATTATATAAAACACAAAAGACAGGTAAGAAATAATAGAGGCTTTATGCTGCTTAAAGTGTAACTGTCATTTAAATGTCACTTTTCAGAAATCAATTGATATCAATAGTACAAGTGATTTTAAGAAACTCTGTAATAGGTTTTATTAAGCAAAAGAGTTTGCTTCGGTACTCAAAAAGCTGTTTTGCAGCCTCCCCCCTCACTTCAGAAGAAGCAGGATTTCTGTGTCCATTATGGTCTATGGAGGGGGAGGGGCCTAAGGGGATGAGGGAGTACGGAAAGGAGAAAAGGCAGCCCTGCAAAACACTACATTCTGCAATCTTCTCTCACCAAGATCATAGACTAGCAGTGACCTTTCTGATCTGTAAATCCAGGGTTTTATGTGCCCAGACAGTCTCCAAACTGTACAGCTGCTTGTCTCCTCTTTCTGCTCACTCATCCTCCTCGGCCCCTCCCCTCTTCATAGGTTATAGGTTCTCTCTAATGAAGATGACTTTGCCTGATAATGCACAGATAAGCAGTGAGGGGCAGGGGTGAATTAACTTTACCATGGGCCCCAGGCTGTTCTCCAAGCTTGCCCCCCCCCCAACCCACTGTAACTACGGCAACACTAACTTTAGTCTTTTTCTTCCATAATACAGCCTGTAAAGGACCTGTGGTGACATCATCATCACATGATAAGGTCCCTCAGTTTGTTCTCTAATGTTATTGCATTGTCTCCTGGCTGCAGTTTTGTTCTGATTTGTGCAGAATTGCGGTACAAAATCAGCAATTTTTATGCAAATTATGGCAAAACTGTAGCCTGGAGGCAATACACCACTGATAGTATAAGTCTGTTTGGGGGGCCATGGGCCCTCAGTGTCCCATGCCTATGCCTATGGCATAGCAGTGATCAGTGTGTAAAATAAAAGTAATCAATGTACAAGTCCCCCAAAGGGACTTAAAATGTATTAAAAAAAAAGTTGAAATTACCAACACACTACCCCAAAACCCATCCCCCAATAAAAGTCTAAATCACCCCCATTTCCCATTATATAAATAAAACATATAAAAGTAAATAGATAAACATATAATATATCGTAGCCTGCGTAATTGTCCGATCTATTAAAATATAACAAGCGTCATTGTGAACGGTGAACGGCGTACACGAAAAGAGGGAAAAAAGTGCGCGGATTACCGATTTTATGTTACATTATATATAATCTTCACAAATATGGTATTATTAAAAACTAGAGATCATGGCGGAAAAAATGACATCTCATACAGCCCCGTAGGTGAAAAAATAAAACTGTTATAAGCGTCACAATAGGCCTATTTTATTAATATTTAATTGCCAAAAAAAAGGATTTCATGACAAAAAAAATATATAACATTAGAGAATCTGTGTAACCTGCATATGGTTGTGTTCGGACTGACCTATTGAATAATAGTATAATGTCGCTTTTACCATATAGTGCATTACGTAGACACAGGAACCCCCCAAACGTTACCATATTGCATTCTTTTTTACGATTTCACCTATTTATATCTTCATAAATAATATATTTGGAATTCCATCATACATGTTATGGTAAAATGAATGACGCCATTACAAAGTACAACTATTCCTGTAAAAAACATCCCCTTACATGGCCTTGTAGATAGAAAACGGAAAGTGCTAGAGCTCTTAGAAGGGTCGAAGGGAAAAACGAAAGCGCAAAGATCAAAATTTGCGCGGTCCACGCGCGATTTGCGCGATCAAAATTTGCGCGGAATTCAGTGAATTCCGGCCGCAGAAAGACCTGTCAGTTCACACAGTTCTCTGGCCGCTCGCTTCACTGTGGGCTATGGGAAGCTCTGATGCTGGCACGTGCTGATGCGTCCGCATCAGAGCTCCGCGGAGGAAAAGATCAAGATGATCCGGCCAGAGACCGGCCATTCCGTGACTCGGCCGGGGTCATGGAACGGCCGGTCTCATACGTAGTGTGAACATAGCCTAAGGGTGCCTTCACACACACCGGAGTCGGCTAAGTCCTGGCAGATCACTGTCAGTACATACACGCAGCGGTCTGAACGACCGCTGCGTGTATGTAAATCTGCCGGCCACTTAACCCCTTCTGATGCCGGCCGGCCGCCTCATGTATGTACTGACAGGGATCTGCCAGGACCTAGCCGACTTGCAGCGTTATTAACGCTGCGAGTCGGCAGGTGTGAAGGCACCCTTAGGCTATGTTTACACAACGTATGTTTTACATAAATCATGGCCGTTGTTGCAATTGCTGTTGCCGTGATTTATTTAATTGAATAGCGGCCAAAGAGAACATGTCAGTTTACACAAATGTAGCGAGCGGCTCTGGCCGCACACTCCATTGCGTGCAGCGGTGACATGGAATGCACGCGGGTGCGCCCGCATCCGAATTCACCACAAATAAAGATCATTTGGCCGGTACTACAGTACCGCCCGGGATGATCTTCAGTAACACCGGCCGCTCTGTGACCCGGTTGGGTAACAGAATGGCCGGTGTTATCCGTAGTGTGAACATGGCCTAAATATACATCCAGAGTTGGTCTTGCGTCTTCTGAGGAACACACATAACTTGCAGGATGTTGGATAGTTGCCTCTGCAACTGTATTGCCAAGTGTCAGCTGTATCTCTCCGAACCAATCTTTGCAAAAATGACAGGAGATCAACTTTGGACGTAAACTTTAAAGGGGTTATCCAGCACTACAAAAACATGGCCACTTTCTTCCAGAGACAACCCAACCCCAGTTCAGGTATAGTTCAGAATTAAGCTCCGTTCACTTCAATAGAACTGAGTTACAAAACACCACTCAAACTGGAAACAAGAGTATTACTGTCTCTGGAAGAAAGTGGCCATGTTTTTATAGCACTGGATAACCTCTTTAAATGAACCTATAACATTCTTATTTGGGAGACAGCTCTGATCACCAATTCCAACCTAAATATCATGTTACCATCACACCTCTTTAGATCACAGAGAGTACGACACCTATATACCTATGAACAGATGTGGGTAGATACTTTCAATCCATCTAATAGGAGGCCATTTAGTGGATGAATCTCCGATAAACTGACAGTGTACTTGCCACAGGGAGATTGGGGGTGCTGTGTCTTTTTTCCAAAGCAGTGGGATACAGGCTCAGGTGGCCATAACCAAGAACCTTAGAAAGGTTAATAGCAGGTCTACTGTCAAGGGTAAGTAGGGATAGTGCCCTGCTCTCACGCAAAGCCTCTTTCCCTACCCACTTAAATGCTCCACCCTAAATGGCAGCCTCCAAATGGATGAAGGTCTCTGCACTAAACTATGTGCTGGGGAGGAAGAGCGTAATGAACACGGTAGAGAACGAAAACAGACTAACAATACACTGAACACAGTAGAGCGAAGTTAGGGCCCTATTCCACCGGACAATTATCGTTCAGATTATCGTAAAATCGTTCGAATCTAAACGATAATCGTTCGGTTGAAATGAAGTTAACGATTAACGACCGAACGAGAAATCGTTGATCGCTTTAGAAGACCTGGACCTATTTTTATCGTTGCTCGTTCGCAAAACGTTTGCAAATCGTTTGCATTTAATAAGACATCGTTCGGTCGTTCGCAATAGATACGAACGCAATAGCGAACAAAAACGATCGCAATTACGATCATAAGTAACGATTATCGTTCCATGGAAATGAGTGAACGTTTTCAGGTCTTTCGCAATAGCGGTCGTTTGAGGTCGTTAATCTTTAACGATTATGCAAACTATAATCGTCTGGTGGAATAGGGCCCTTAGACTAGCTAAGGGTCAGCGCAGTACAAAAAAAGGAATACAACAGAGTAGTCAAATGAAACCATATCATGTCAAGTCCAAATCAGCAGGCAGAAGCAAGGTCAGAAAAACAAGGTAGATGACCAGGATATTAGAAAACTTGAATACACAGAAGAATGCTAGTAAAGTTCTTAAGGTTGTAAGACAACTCAGGCACTCTCTAGCAGATGTAGCCAGTTTAAATAGCACACTGAGACGCCTATGCTGTACCTCATTGACCCGGTGCCCTGCTCACTTATTGGATCGGCCTTCCCTGACAGCACAGCGATGAGCAGTCCCGGGCCACCTAATGTTAGCTGCCATGGGAAACGGATTGCTACCGCCGGGACCCCAGAGGCCTGTAAAAAAATCCTGTGAGCCTGTGCGCTGGCTTTTTTTTTTTTTTTTTAAGAAAGGTGCGTGACATGCCTATCTTGATAAATCCTCAATATGCCTAAAGGCCACCCTAAGGCCAGGTACACAATATGTAAAAACAACGGCCACATTTCATAACATCACTCGTTGTGCAAACAACGGCCATCATTTCACAAATGGCGGCCATGTTTGCACAACTACGACCGTTGTTATGGAATACGGCCATTTTTGTGTAGCGTGAACATAGCCTAAAAGTTTAGAAATGAATATCACTATGGAATACAGCAAACAACAAACATTTTCCATTTGTTTATAATCATAATTTACCTTGGCTTCTTTGCCTCCTGGTAGGAATTCATATACGTATACATTTATACCTTTGTTGGAATTATGACCTTTGTAGATGAGCTAAATACAAGGTAGAATAAAATAATTCAATGTAAGTAAACAATAAAAAAAATGACCAAATTATTAATTGAAACGTAGCTTAATGCATTTTAGTGAATTGTAGGTTTAGAGAGGTGCGAACTTACAGGACTCTGACTTCGCTAGCCTGCTGCCTTTTATCAGCCTGGGGCTGATAATGACAAAGGCACACTGACAGTAAAAATATGCATATATCCATGCTGTCAGTTTACAGATCACACAGCAGTGTATACTTACCTAGTGTGCTGCTGCTGTGATCTGAAAACCTGTCAGCTGACTTGCTGAGCTGGCCTGACACGTCATAACCCAGGTCCCCACTTAGACCAGAAAGCGGCCCGGGGGACCGGAAACCAGAATGGAGATCAGTGGATCCCAGTACTGGATCTGGGGAGGTCAGTGCATTTTGTTATGTTCAGCCACCCTGTCCCCGCCTCTTTTTGAAAAAGAGTCTTGACTTGCCCTTTAAACTTTAGCCCTGACTGGTTACTATTTGCAGTAATGCTACTATACTTACACAATTTATGATTAACACTGCGTAACTATTTTGGTGTATGACCTTTGTAACCAGAATTGTTCCCGACTTACCTTTGGGTTTTCCCCACAGCAATCCTTTGCATAGTCAGCAGGAGTCTGTGTCTTCATGTAAAAAAGAAATGTTATAAGAAATGTTACTTACAGCGAATAACCTCACTTGTGGATTCCATACTAAATATCCTACAAAAAAGACCTAATGTGTAAAAATACGGATGTATTTTGCAAATTATGGCTGTAATTGCAGAATACTGCTGTATCACTACATCTAAATTAAGGCCAAAAGAAAAAGCCTTAACCCCTTAGCGACCCATGACGTACAGTATCTGATACGTCATGGTGCCGCGCGGCGCTGATCCCGGCTAACACGTGCTGCCGCTCGGCTCCCCTGCTGTCTGTATACTTTAACTCTCTCCTTGCTTCACAAGGTCCTGCTCTCCTGCCCAGCCAATTAGTGTGTTGCCCAGCCGCAGCCACTGATTGGCTGGGCGGAAGAGCAGGACGCCAGGACCCTGTGAAGCAAGGAGAGAGGTAATGTATACAGACAGCGGGTGAGCCGAGCGGGAGCTGAAGGGGTTAAGAGGGCAGCTGCATTAAATACTCACAGCGGTCTTTCAGATCGCTGAGAGTATGTATTGACAGAGACCTGCCAGGACCTTGACTCGTAGCGGATCTCTCAGAGAGATTTCCGCTGCGAGTCGTTACGTGTGAACGTACCCTAAGAAAGATTTAGCCTTGGTAATTTCCCACCCATAATCCAAGCTTGTTGTAATATGTTTCTGCAGCACATTCTGACTCACACACTGAAGCTGCTGAAAATCCTCACTTCCTGGTCCACTCTGTCTCCACTCCTCTGTCCTCCCCCTCCCTTCTGAGACAGAGGTCACATAATCTCTGTCTCTTCTGTTGCCACATGATCCCTGTCTCTTCTATTGCCAGGCAAGCTGTAAGCTGATGATGAGCCTTTGGTGGTGGTGGTGTTACAGTGTGGACAGTGTCTCTTCAATACAGAAATACCCCTACACAGTGACAAGCCCATACTACTTGTATAACATCATTAATCTAGTCAACATGCTTTTGCATGAACAACACAGCCGCCTAATGTAATCTTCATGAACAGCAATGCTCCAGCTCATAAGACAATAAGCCGACTGGTAAACAGCATGAGACATCATTGTAAAGCTGTAATTGATGCTCAAGGACACATGACAATATACCTAGGATTTCACTGCACTGTGCGCTTTCACTAGAGTCCAGCAGTGTTATGGTTTGGCTTGTCTCCCTGAGATCAGCGCTATTTCTCTCTTTTGGCTCTATTAGGCATTGCTACCACCTAGCCAGAATCCTGCTCCACACTGATGAGGGGCAACACCCCGAAACAGCTGTCTGTGGATGGTTACCTGGCCTTGGTTTTTCCCTTGTCATTACATTGACTTATAGGGGCACTTAATATGGTGGTTTTGGTGGTTTCCTTACAGGACCCTGGCTGGGTCCTTCCCGGAGGAATATCTGGCTAGTGCTTTGTTTCGAGACTCTTCGATGAGGCTGCACGGGCTCTTCTTTTGCACATACATTGTTTGGCTGGTCTCCCTGAGATCAGCAATCTGTTTCTCAAGTGATGATTGTGGTACTCGTATGTCCCTTAGCAGACATTCTTGCATTCTTATTATTGAAACATAGAGTACCATATACTTACTGGAAGTGCTAGTGCTTCAGAAATAAGACAGACCCACAAGAGAATAAGCTTCATTCTGAGTGTTACTATAGACAAAACACAATAATTAAATTCTTATGCAAAATAAAGAATATCTGGTGTTCATCTTTCCTTTCTGAATTATACAGCATTTTTAACCAGCTGTAATTCTAGTCTTAAATGGTTTATTATTTACATGATACTTGAATCATGTATTTATTCAATATTTACACGATTTATAAACAAAACCTATAAAGAAGGTGAAGAAGAATACCAATTAAGCATTGAATTTTAGGCTGCATTGACATATCCATAATATATGGTCTGTAAGCTGACTGCATATCACGGACTGAACTCTTGAACTCTTACGGTATACCCGGCATCATGATTTATTATGATGCTGGGAGCTCCGTAACAGCTAAAGTTGTTAGGTACGGCCGGTCACTTTCAGATGGTAAAGTGTGACACCAGTTCTATGGTGGTTGGCCGAGATATAGCCGATCCAGTGATGTTATGTTGTGACGCCAGTGCCGGTTGGGCACACAGGTATGGTGGCACACCTGCTTTGAGTTTAAAGGGCCAGTTATACCTTGTTCCCCTATGGACAGTGTCCTGCCAGGTTGTTACGGTGTCCCTTGGGTTGTTGTCACAGTGGTCCGGAGTGGAATAGTGACCCACCCGGACTATTGGCACCGCCACTCACAGAAAGGGGAGATAGCCCAAGAAATGTTTGTGTGTTGCGTTGGTGTGGAGTGAGGATTCACATAGTCTCTTTATCATAAATAAGATCTGCTTTACTTAAAAAACACTTGTGTACAGCAGGTCATACAGCTTTGCCTTGAAATGATACTTTACACTTAATAAGACACTTGATAAGTTAGGATCAAGATCTGCAGTGAGTGTATAGGAAGTGGTACAGTCGTGTGGACTGAGTTGCGTGCTGAGAGTAGAGAATGAGAAGAGTAGAGAGGAGGATGTCATGGGAGTCCCAACCCAATTAGTGCTGTGCTCTGCCCAGATGTTGAAGGATAAGGTAGAAGAATACTTGAGAAGAAAGAGAGAATACTCGTGCCTGTGTTTTTACTCTTGGCTCTTCGCACCACCTATTGCCCTACCAGTATCGGGGGACCTGTCCTAGGGGGTCACAGAAGCCCCAGACCCCCCTTTTTACCTGGGATGAGCAGAATGCTGAGGGTTTCCTGCAAGATAGAGTTCATAGGCTTCTAGCAACTTTGCTCTATCCAGATCAGTTCCTAGCCTTGCTTTGTGGATACTGTCCTGCACTGTGACTCTCCTTGTCCACCGCATGGGTTGTGATGATCTCTGACTTGTCCTCTCTAGTGAAGAGTTTAACACTGCATGGTGCTGAGTAGAGTTACTGAAGAAGAATCTGTAGATTGCATGTGCCTAGGTCTGCACACTGAGACTGGGGACCTGGCAGAGGGCCAGGGCCCAACTGGACCGCTGTACAGAGCGTTCTATCTTGTGACCATAGTCTAGTGACAAAAGACCTCTACACTTCCTCTACCATGTGACTTCCTATCTACGGCCCCTGTAAGGTTTGCTTTGATTGGGTGAAGAGTGCATATGTAAAAGTAAAGAGAGAAATGATAGGACAGAAGAAGAAATCACGCTCATTAGTCCACAGATCCATGTCACATACAAACGATAACCCTTTTCTACAGCTGTGTATCTACTAAGTACATATACTTACAATAGTGACATCTTGTGGCAAAACTTTAACACTAATAAACTTTAATCACTACTTACACAAAGTACAGGCTTTTGCGAAGAGTGTAACTACTAACAACACCCATGGTGGGACACTACATATACAGTCAGCTTACATACCATATATCATGGATATGTGAATGCAGTGCTAAAGCTTCTGATGATGAGTCCAGTTATACCCTTGAACAGCTCTAAAAGTTAAAATAAAGGTTTTACAAATATAAAGAAAAAAAACTTTAAAAAAAAATATTAAAAACATACACAAGATTGTTGGATGCATAAGTAAATAAATAATTTATACTACGAAGTTATATAACTTTATAAAAGAAATGTTAAAAAAAAATATTTGTCTTTTTGCAGTACCCCTTTAAAAATCTACAACAATGTTGGGAGGTGTAAATGCACTCTAATGTGTCAAATGTGCTCCCATGCCGAAGAACTTGTGGTAAGAGAACCTGTCAAAGTGCTCGGGTGAATGTATCCATGTTTTTCAGGACTCTCTAGGGCTACATCTAACTTGTGCAGCTGCAGGAAATTAACGCCAGGCGTTTGGGTTTGGATAACGTTACCGAACTCAAACATCTTTACAGGTTCACTCAACACTACTTCAACACTCTCTGAAATTACAGTCTATTATCTATTTACCATCTTGTCTCCATGACAGGTTTACTATTCCACCAATATATTAGTATTAAAAGGCAATCGTACATAGGAAATTGTAGGATATTGATTATCCTTTAAAATTCCTTTAAATGGAACCCATAACCATAAAAAAGCTATTTAATCTCCATTATATTATAGAGCAGGAAGAGCTGAGCAGATTGATATATATCTTTATGGGAAAATATTCAGTATAACTTGTAATTTATTGATAGAAATCTCTGATGTTTCCATTCTAAAGAGTCCAGTCCATTGAGTGACACCGCCCACTGGACTCCTTAACACAGAATGAGCAGAGATTTCAATCAACATGTTGCAAGTTATACTGAATCTTTTCCCACAAAGATATATATCAATCTGTTCAGCTCCTTCTGCTCTATAACATGATGGTGATAGATTAGATGCATGATGTTATTATAATTTTTCTTGCAAAGGTTACTATGCCCTGATTTCTTATGCTTATGTGATTTCGTACCCTATGTGGTATATTGATGTAAAGATGCATCTTTGTTAGTTGTTTTCATGCTACTACAATTTCAATCTAAAATCAAATAAGCATTCATTCTATACAATGTGATAGTATCTAAATTTATAACATACAAAGACTACAAATATATATATTAACAGCATTTTACCTTCTGTCTTATATTGCTTCCTCCCCTCTGAATTTGTAGACTGAATGATGTCTATTTCCGAAATTTAAGGATGAGAGCAGCCAATCAGATGTTTGTGTCAGCAGTGGACCGGAATGTGATGGGACTATTTCATTCTTAAAATATATCTGTGGTGCCAACAATTAGAAAGAAAACACAACAACATTGTAAAAAATAGAGAATTTTTACAGCCAGCATAAAAGGAATGAATGGAATATTTTTAGACCTACGGGTCTGTGTTCTGTTAATATCAAATGGGGGAATTTTCCTTTGCGTAAGAACTTTGGAGACACTGCAAAAGGAGATGAGCTGGAGAATACGAGAACTGCTAACCACAGTGATACATAGAGGGATACTTGCGGTTAACTTGAGAACACCACAGAACAATGGAAAATGCAGTCAATAATCTACTATCTGTTATTAGGCTGGGGATCGAAATGTACATTTAGACCAATGTAGAGTGTGACTTTTGGGGACTTTCAGTCTACTTTTGGTAGATTTTCAGTCATATTTTATTAATTAAAGTTCTTGAAATATGTAATGGAATGTTTTTCTTTTGAAATAAATTCCCAGATAAAGAAAGATCATTTCCTGAAAAGCTTAATTATAGTCTAGTATTTTAAGGCCACAAACCACCATCATAAACAAATGGCGTGTGTTATTTTCTTTTCTTTTTTTTCTTTTTTTTCAATTTAAATTTTCCTGTTAACAGTTTAGAATGGTAACATATAAACAACAAATTTATTCAACATTTTATGGATTAATTTCATGCAGATATCATTAATGAATGTATATATGTACTTCATTGATCCCTATAAGCAATCATGGTATTGGTCATAGAAGTCCCCTAGGGGAACTACAAATGTGAGTTAAAAAAAGTGTTTTTTTTAAATATATAAATCAAATAATAAAAGTTTAAATCAACCCTCTTCATATTTTCAAAATAAAAAAAAAAAATATATATATATATTTACCATCACCGCATGCAGAATCACCCAAACTATAATTATCACATTTCTGATCTTGCACAATAAACCATTTAAGCGGAAAAAAAAAGCCAGTGCAAAATTGATTTTTTTATGGAATCTGATGCAACCAAAAATCATCAAATAAAAATTGATTAAAAAGTCACATATATACAAGTGTGGTACCAATAAAAACTACAGATCATTGTGCATTTCTTCTTTTAAAAAAAAATGTTTACACTTTTTAAAGTAGTAAAATAAAATAGTAAAAGTAGTAAAATAACATTTTAGGTGGGTGCAAAACCTACCTAAAATTTGAAAAGTACAATTTTTTTTTCAAGAGTGTCTTTATAAAGTACAACTGGTGTTGCTAAACAAACAAACAAACAAAAAAATACCTTATATGGATCTATAGTTGAAACAATGAAAATGCATTGGCTTTTTCAGGCTATGTTCACACTACGTAAGTTTCCGGCCGTAGCGCGCTCCGTGAATGAGCGGCCGGAGATTTCCGTAGTTTGTGTACAATGGAAAGTATACGATCTACGGCTGCACAGTTCACACTACGCACGAACTTACGCCCGGATCGTATGCGGCGCCATAAAAAATGAACCAGACCATTGTTTGAGGACGAAAATGCCATAACTTACGCCCGTAGCGTAACATGCGGTCCCGTCCGTAGTGGTGATATCTTCATTTTTACACTTTGATTTGCCGATCCAAAAGGTTCTGTGGGGTGTCCGGGGCTAGCCGAAGATATCCAAGTAAAAGACCGCTGTCAGATCGCTACGTACGCCGCTCGGGAAGCGTACGTAGCTTACGGGCGTAAGTTCACAGACCGTACGTAGCCGGCCGCAACTTGCGTAAATCCCGGCCGGAGTTTTACACGTATATGTCCGGCCGCGAAAAATATGCGGCCGGACATATACGTAGTGTGAACATAGCCTAAAGATGAAGAGGAAAGAAAGTGCAAAAATGAAAACTGGCCTAGTCATAAAGGGAGTTGGAGACCCCAGTAGAAGTGACTATGGTCAGTAAAAATACACCAATTAAATTTCATCATTACGCACTTGGCGATACTAAATATGTGTACTTTTTTTCTTCTTCCTCCCTACATTTATTATTAGCATTGGGGGCTTTGGGGATTATATCTTTATTATACTTTATTTATTAATATTTTTATTTGTGTGTTTTTTTTTGTACTTTTATACTGTCCCACAATGGGGACTTTAATATTTGATTGCCTGATGACTGGCAGAATACATTGCAATGCTGATCGTGCATCACAGCCCTGATGTAAACAGAGGGATAATTCTCCATCTGTACAGCATTATAGATGCTGCGATTGCACTGATCGCAGCAGCTACAATGTTAACTGCCACGATTTGGGCTTGCCCGAGTCACAGCAGATGTTGCGAGTGCCTGGCTATCACTGACAGCTGGGACCGCCACGGGTCCTGTTTCATCCCATGACATAACTGTATGTCCCTGAGCAGGAATTTTATAAAACAAGTCATTAAAGTTGTGGACAGGAGCATTTCTAGGCTAAAAATCCTTGTGCCCTCTCTCTCAGGTGCCTCCAGGCATAGATGCAGAGAAGCAGAATGCAGAAAGCTATCGGATTCCTCCTCTGCCGTTCACTCACAGAGGCTGCAGGCTCTTCAGGCTTTTAGCCTGTAAGCCACCAGGATCATCTCACTGCGGGTGACAGGTGTAAGACCTGAAGAGTGAGATGGAAATTCTGTTCATCATGGAAACCTGGCGAGAATTAGTTATGTTTTTTGGTCACAGTGGGCATTATTGGTACAGGGCACAGGCAGTATTATTACCATATTAGGGCACTGGAGGCATTATTGCTAAATGGAAAAGCAAAAGGGGCAATATTACCATATGGGGGCATTATTACTATATGGGAAAGCATAAGGGGCATTATTACAATATATGGGGGCACTGGGGAACATTAATGCCTCATGGGGAACTATTAATATATAAGTGGTTATGAGGGCAGTATTACTATGAGAGCACAGAGGGCACTATTACTGTATGGTGGCACAGGAAGCGTTATAACTGTATGGGGGCACAGGGGCATTAGGTGGAGTCATAGTTGGACGAAGTCATCATGGCAGTCAGTGAGATGGAGAAGAAAGGGGACAGATAATGACCCTTATCAGAAAAGACACACCCTGTGAGTCATTGGATGTAAGAGTAATAACTTATACAGGCTGCAGAGCTCTAATACTAGTATGCACTGCTATATGGACACTGTATGGGGGTAATATTGGTCATATTGATCTGTGAAGTTGTACTGTTAGGCTATGTTCACACTACGTAAAAGTTTGTGCGGAGTGGAACACTGCCTCTTCTTCAATGGGATCCCGGCTGGAGCGTATACACATCGTATACACTCCGGCCGGGATCCTGCACGGGGCCGCAAATAACTGACATGTCAGTTTTCTGCGGCCGCAATTCAGTGAGTTGCCGCCATAGGAAACCCTGTCAGTTCACACAATGAAGTGAGCGGCTCCGGCCGCTTGCTTTATTGTGTGCAGGGAAAAGTTCTGATGCGAGCCGGGATGATCCGTGCAGAGACCGGCCGTTCCGTGACCCGGCCGGGTCACGGATCAGCCGGTCTCTATACCTAGTCTCTATACCTAGTGTGAACATAGCCTTATACTGTACTACAAATTATTTGGGACAGAGTTGGCAACCCATCGTTGTGCATGCTTATGGAGTAACTGTGGCATCCTGTCATGTCCAACAACCTAGTTCTATTTATTGACATGAATCTATTATACTGCATTACTATTCCTCTTTAAGTTTGTCTCTTCTGGTTCCCTGTACCCTGTCATGCCATTAGCTCCTCCGCTTTTCCTTCTTGTAGCAGACATCTTGCTTTCCACTTGTTCTTGCAGTAATTTATTCTTAACCTTGGCTTCCTAATGTGGCCCAGGGTAAGTTTGACTGTTAGGCACTGAGCAAAAACGGCGGAAGTCTGCGGCGGGGCTCTTCGTCGCAGAATCCCCTGTGTCCTGCAGTGAATGAATGGGAGGGCGCGAGCGTCAATTGTCATGTCAATTGTTTGAGCGGAGAGGGGAGGAAGCAGACACAAGGGGGTTGCTCTAGGCCGCTCACTATGCGTTTTCATATATGCATAGGGGTCAGAATGTCTGTGGCATATCAGCAGGTTCATTGGGGAGAACCTGCCGTTTTAATCGGAATAGGCCTAACCACTTCAGTGTTGCTATGCCCATGGCATGTAACGGACTAAACAATCTGAATTGGAGTAAGTCTGCAGACCCTGCGGGCACAGCTTCACAGCACCACCCTCATGCTTTATATGTATAGTGCTCGCTATTAACTAAATAATACCAGCACTAGAAATATACACCAGATGGTGGCAAGAAAACATGAGTGATTCTACAAAATGCATCTGCTATTAATTGTGTTTCACGTTAAGCTATTATGAAACAGAGAATAATTGAATCATTAGGAAATATGTCACCAGAAAATGAGCTAATGTCTGTATTCAAATTATTATACTGTGGTATATGCGGATTCTCCAGAAATTTTTTAATCAATGTATGAAAAAGCAAACTCATTAGTTAAACTTCTCAAAGAATATATAGAAGATATTTAGTCTTATCAGATCCTGGATGTGCATCCTTAACCCCTCAATGACGCATGATGACTATACCCGTCATGCGGCCGTTAAGGGTGATCAGAGAGGGCTCCCGGCGTGAGCCCTCTCTGCAGCCCGCGGTCCCCAGTTGCTGTGTGTAGCCAGGGAACGTGGGTATTAGCCGGCGCTGGTCGATCGCCACTGACGGCTAGTTAACTATTCAAATGCAGCTTTCAAAGCTGACAGCTGCATTTAAATAGTGGTGGTGCCCCCTGTCCCTGGTGTCTAGTGGGGGATCTCCCCCCCGGCGATGCGATTGCGGAGGGGAGATCCCTTGTACTGAGCCGTCCGGGGCTCAGTGTCGGAGTGACACTGATCCTGGTTCGGCTTTCCTTGTATGTGGTCTGCAGCAGACCATTATAATAGAGCACCGATCTGATGGATCAGTGTTCTATTATATAGACAGCATTGATCTTAATGGGAGATCAGTGCTGTGTATATAGAAGTCCCCCAGGGGGCTTCTAATTACTGTTAGTGAAAAAAAAAAGCGTTTTTATTAATAAAAAGCCCCCTCCCCTAATAAAAGTTTAAATCACCCCCCTTTTCTCATTTTATAAATAAAAATAAATTAATTAAAAAAATAAACATATTTGGTATCGCCGCGTGTGTAACCGCCCAAACTCTTAAATTATTATATTCCTGATCTCGTATGGTAAATGGCGTAAGCGCAAAAAACAGCCAAAGTGCAAAATTGTGCATTTTTGTTTACATTAAATCCAGAAAAAATGTAATAAAGAGTGATCAAAAAGTCACATATATGCAAGCAAGGTACCGAAAGAAAGAACAGATTGTGGCGCAAAAAATGACACTTTACACAGCCCCATAGACCAAACATTAAAAGCGTTATAAGGATGGGAATAGAGCAATTTTAAACACATTTGTTTTTTTAAAAAGGTTTTCATTTTTTTAAAGCCATCAAATAATATAAAAGTTATACAAGTTACATATTGTTGTAATCGTACTGACTTGAGGAACATAGATAAAATGTCGGTTTTACCATAGGGCGAACGGCGTAAATACGAAACCCCTCGAAATAAAGGGAATTGCACCTTTTTTCCAATTTCACTGCACATATAATTTTTTCCTGTTTTTTTTTCAGCATATTTTATAGAAAAATTAAGTCTGTATTTGCAAAGTATAATTGGTGTCACAAAAAATAAGGGAATGTGGGTCTGTAGGGGAAAATATGCAAGCACAGTGGCCTTTTAAACATGAGGAGGAAAAAACGAAAGCGCAAAAATGAAAACTGACTCCGTCCTTAAAGAGTTAAAGGGGTACTCTGGCGCTGATAAAAAAAAAACAATCAATCAATGAATCATAAACATAGTTTTTACATTTACCATCCCTTCGGAGTCTGTCTCCGTTCCGGTCCCTGAAGCTCCAGTTGGTCTTCATTTTTTCTTTACTTCCTGGTTTGGGCTTTCCCATTAGGCACTTTGTCTCCTGTGATGTCTAACTAACTCTGTAAAACTGTTAGGTGGCTTACAACTTGCTCAGCCAATCAGAGCTGAGCAAAGTGAGTCATCTGACAAAGGGAGGCTGGCTTAACAGGGCTTAGACCCACCTCCCTCTTGATGATGTCATTGTCACAAAATAACTGCCACAGAGCAGCCTGGGGTCAACAGTCATTAGGTAAGAATGAGTTTACTTCACTCCCTGGTGGGGGATTGAGGGGGGAAAAGATAGGGAAGGAGGGCAAATAGGCGGTTGTAATAAGTTTCAATTACTGGGAAAAAGCTTTTAGCCGGAGTACCCCTTTAACTGCCCGCATTTACACAGACCCATTCATTGAGAATTCCGGGCCGCACAATGGACCATTTTTTTGCCCCAATGAACATGACCTCCATCATGGATTTGTAATACCTATGGGTGTGTGTATGGGACCACAGTTCTTATACTGTCCACATTTGTGGACCTGCAAACGTGGAGTGTATAAGAACAGAATAAATTTGAGTCCTTAGAGGGATATACACTGCTGCTTTACAGTAAGCGGTCCACATGCCATTAGCATCAAGATTACATTAACATCAATTATTACCACGGCCTGTGGACTTGCCCGGAGACCCAGAACTACTGGAGACAAGTTGGGAATCTTGTCACCTCTACGTGGCGTGTAGACCTACCTATGGACCCCTTGAGCCTTTTATTCCACTACATCCCATACCCCTCCGATATTGAGGCCCTGGGTAGATTGGTGGTGAGTAAAGGGATACACCTTACTCTTTTGCTAGCCTTACGTAGTATTCTACATCACTGGTTACAAGATAAGCTTCCCCCGATAGCAGAACTCACTAGATTGCTCAAAGAAACAATGCATTGGGAATTACTATACACTCTAAAAATGAAAGAAACCTCCACTAAAACATTCATGATAAAATGGAGGAGTTTCATAGAACATAGTCTCTCTCAAGTGGAGAGGACTCAGCTCATGCAACACTTTAGACTCACTAGCTGGTACTGTAATGAAGACATCAGAGGCACCCTAGGAGCTTTGAAACTTAGAAACCCCGACATCTAGACTAAGCTGATGGGATAGGGAGAATCGGTCGGTCTCACTTCTTCTTAATTCTTACTGCTCGCTTTTCCACCTCTCACTGCCACTGAGTTATAGACTCTGCTGGCGTACCTGATATTCATGCATAGGATTGGTTGATCTGTTTTTTTCATTATTTTTTTTTAGATAGTTCTTTCTCTGTTTTCTTTTCTCTTTTATTGCCTTATTTCTATATGTCCAGTTTGTATGCTGGACGCAGGACTAAGGGGCCATCCTCTCACCCCTAACAGGGTCGAGAAGCGGACAGCTTTGTATCAGGTACTACGTTTTGCCCCAAATACTTTCTTCATGGAGACAACCCGCGATGTAGTAGTCCACTGTTAGTCCTAGCTTCCATGGTATTATGTTGGCTTGCAAACGCCTCCGCCCCTTTGCCCATGGACACTAACGAGGCATATGGAATGTCAAAGGACACATCGTTTTGTCCCCCCGGTCCGCCTTCTGACTACCCCACTGATTACGACAACACCCAAGAGGAGCCCCTTTCATATTTCCATTGGACTTCGGATGAGCTACTTAGGCGACCGGGTGACTCTGGGTAGATTTTTTTTTTTTTTATTGTTTTTTGGGAGGTGGACGAGATAAGGATGTCTCTCTGTTCTTTTATCCATATATCAAAAAAGCAACAGATGTATATACCTCCTGCTTTCTATATTGTTTTTTTTCTGTAACCGGCTGACATTGTGTTGCAATAAAAAGTTTATTTAAAAAACAAAACAAAAAAAAACCCCATCAATTATAGGTAAAAACTTTCTTTTTAAATTGAGATACCACAAACACATGCACCTCTATATCACTCGGAACAAAACTTTAATTGGATAACTTGCTAAGGATCCTGATAAGTACTTGTCACTAACTGACCAGGACCCCCACTGCATGGTCCTGATCACTTTCCCTGACAAGCAGAGTCAAAATACTTAACTCTGTCCTGTTGGAGCGGCAATCTTTTCATAGAGTCTGCCCTCTGGTAGGTTGGTAGGCTATATGTGCAGATTACCGATAATACTGATCAATGCTATGCAATGGCATAGCATTGATCAGTATATGCAATCTAATGATTGCATATGTAAGTGCCCTTAGGGGGACTTATAAAGAGTAAATACATTTTTTTTGAACATACTTTTTGAAAATACTCCCCCTCTAAAGGTTTAACCATCCCCTTTCCCATTATACAAATAAAATATGTACAAAAATAAACATTTTATATATTGTAGTGTGTGGAATTGTCATTCTATTAAAATATAACACTATTGCTTCTGCAGAGTGAACAGCGCCAGCGAAAAGAGGAAAAAAACACCAGGATTGATGATTTTTTTAAAATTATGTATCCGAATTTTTTTTTATAAAAAAACAATGAATATTTTTTACACCAAATATAGCAATAAAAACTATAGCTCATGGTGCAAAAAAATGATGCCCCAACCAGCCGTAGGTGGAAAAATAAAAGCATTATGGCTCTTAGAAGACGGGGAGGAACATTGCTTCACTTTGACCTGGACATCCGGCGAGTGATTAAATTCAAGAATTCTTCCCTAAATATTTTTATTACAGTCTAATGGGAAACCTGTATCCATTATATCTCGATTAAAAAAACAACTCTTAAATAAAAAGCAAATATTTTATTATATTTTTTACATATGTTATGGAATACACTTGAAACCGCAAATGTAAGTTTATAAGTTCACATAACGCTTCATTAGGTTTCAAAGAGGTGAAAACATAGTCACTCATGTTATCCCCAGATATGCAAATCCTCTCAGTAACAGACATCATTCATTGTGCTTTCTTATGGTTTTGGACATTGACTGGTTTACCACAAAAACATCACGTGGTTCATTTGCCATCGATTCATCAATATGTCATTCACCAAAGTTTGCGAGATTTTTTTCACAATACGGAATTCATCTGGACATTTATTTTTTTATTCACTATGTTGCATTGCAATAATACTGCCATCACTTTACGACTACAATTATCAATATACTGAGGTTGTCTATTACGGTTACATACATAAAAAATACACGTATAGTTTGTGATATATTACGTCATTCATTCCTAATCTCTGCCATAATTGACTAACCATAGCTCTTCCAGGGATAGAGGAGCATATAGCATCAAGGAAAAGGAAAGGGAGATACCTGAGTTGGACAATCAGACTAGACTGATCCAATGAATAATTATTAATATGAGGAACAGAGCAGTTTTATTGAATGATTAAGATCTTGCTAAACCCATAGCAATTCAATCATCAAAAAGAAAACATGAACAAATCATGAAACCTGTTCAATTCCATTGGTTTGTGTCTACTGATAATATTGTTGATATTGTTGTGCGTAGATCTGATAGAGGTGGTTTCTATAGTGGTAATCATCCTCATACCTTCCGTAAGTATCACCTTTAACTCCTCTAGGGTCAACTTCGTTCTCATGATAATAATAGCCATTTTCATAATGATACCCATTATTCTCTGGTTCATACACCGGTACAGTGCTCGCAACACCACCGTTGCTACCTTCCTCAGTACCGAGGTTATCATAATCGTTACTCTTAGGGGGATCCGTGGGAACGCCAGCGGTTTCCTCAAGTTGTTGAGTTGCAGATGCAATGGTATCCTGTGTAGGCTGCATTTCAGTGCTGCTTGCCTGTGCTGTGCTTGACTGTTCTCCATTATCAGTTGTTGTCTCATTCTGGCTCGCAGTACTATCTTCTACCTATTAAAAAAAATAAAAATAATAATTGATGTTGGGTAGTGTAGCGTGCAGAATTTAATGACACAGACTATTTTGGCCCTGTGGATGCAGCTAATTTTCATTTTTGCATTTTCGTTTTTTCCCTCCTTGCCTTCTAAGATTCATAGCTCTTTTAATATTCCATGTACAAAGGTTTTTTGTGGATGCAATTGTACTTTGTAATCACACCTTTTATTTCACCATAAAATAAAATATTATTATTTGTTGGGTGAAATTCAAAGAAACCTCTCAATCATGCAATGTTTTTTTTTTTTTTTTGGGGGGGGGGGGGGGAGGGGTGGTTGTCAATCTTATTAATAATTATTTTGTAAAAAAGTTTCACTGTTAAAAATAGTGAAATAATTTAAAAAGCTTCTGTATGTAAACATGGGTATCGTTGTAATCAGACTGACCTGCTGAATAAAAGTAACATGTCAGTTATACCGTAAAGTCCGTTGCATAGAAAACAACACTCCCCCCCCACCTGAGAAAAAAGTAATGTTTTTTTCTCCCCCAATTTTAGGATGAACTTTTTGCCCCATGTATGTTCACGCGTACTTGGTACCATTACAGCCTATGGCCCTGTGTTCTAGCAGTAGATTAAAAAAAAATATTTAAAAAATGGACCGAAATGGATCCTTTTTTAAAAAAAAATATGAATGGTAAAGTCAAATATTCAAAAATAAATCCGGTGAAACGGATGCAAAAATGCAGTGTGAACATAGCCTAATGTGGTGAATAAAATTACTATCTGTTTAAAGATACAACATATTTGTAACCTACATTCGTTTTTGCATCCACCCGCAGCAGCATTCTGTCTCTTATCTTTTAGAGGCTATTGATAAATGTAGAGAGGAACCAGACTGATTGTTATGGGAAAATGAATGTAAGGGTATATTCACACGAACGGGCTCGCAGCGAGATTCTCGCTGCGAGCCCGGCAGGTCCTGGCAGTTCCCATACACTACATACTTGCTGCGGTCTAAACGACCGCAGCGAGTATGTAATTCTGGCGCCCTTATCCCCTTCTGCTCCCGCCCAGCTCCCCCGCTGTAAGCATACTTTACCTGTCCTTGCTGCACGGGTCCGGCGTCCTGCTCACCCGTCCAGCCAATCAGTGTGTTGCCCAGCCGCAGCCACTGATTGGCCGGACGGGAGAGCAGGACGCCGGACCCGTGTAGCGAGGACAGGTAATGTATGCTTACAGCGGGGGAGCCGGACGGGAGCAGAAGGGGTTAAGGGCGGCAGAATTACATTCTCGCTGCGGTCGTTTAGACCGCAGCAAGTATGTAGTGTATGGGAACTGCCAGGACCTGCCGGGCTCGCAGCAAGAATCTCGCTGCGAGCCCGTTCGTGTGAATATACCCTAATGAGGTTTTGTTACCTCTGGAGCAGACGTTCCTCCGTTCTCTTCCTCACCACCCTCAGAGTCCGCCTCTTCCTCTGCCCCATTCCCTTCTGTTTCCTCGGATGCAGCTTTGTTTCCACTTTTTCCAGCGCCCACTGACTCCTCCTGCTATAATAAGATAAGTAAAATAACAAACTGATATAATACCAGAAAAATACATTATAAGGCTATGTTCACATGACGTAAATTTTCAATTAATAACAGCCATAGTTGCAAGTTGCATCGTTGCGTGATTACTTGAAAATTTACATTGCACTGAAGACAGTGGAATTCTGGCTGGAGTTTTTCAAGCAGCCACAGCGAAAACTGACATGTCAAGTTTTGTGCGGCTGCTATTCATTGAATAGCGGCCGCACAACACTAAGGGCCACATGTATCATCCGGCGAATGGCTGATTTTCGGCGGAAAGTGCCGATTTGCGTCTTTTTTTAAGCAAAAATGGCGGATTTGCGAATAAAATATTCGCAAATCGGCACTTTCCGCCGAGTACGCCAGGGGGCGGAAAGGGGGCGGAAAAGGGGCGGAGAGTGGGCGGAACGGAGGGCGCGGACTCAGAGTCCGCGCGATTTATCATCCGTTCCGCCAAAATGTACGCCGAAAACCTACTCCAGTCCTCAGCTGGCGTAGGTTTTCGGCGGTGCGCAACGGCGCGCACGGGATTTATGTAGAGGCAGTCCGCCTCTACATAAATCTCCGTAGCGCCGGAGCTGCGGGGGCATTTTTACGTCCGGCGTAAAAAACGCCGGACTTAATAAATGCCTCCCTAACAGTTCACACAATGTAGAGTGCAGATAAAAGAAATTAAGTTCATCCGTCCGCTACAGTACTGTCCGGAATAAACTTCACTGACACTGGTTCATACGCTTTGAAAACCCAGCCTTATAGTTCAAAACATGTGGTTGCGCTCGTGAAAACCCATCCTTGCATAAGGCAGAGCCGTAGGGAGGGGAGGCAGGGGGGGAAGCTGCCCCGGGCACAGAGTCCAGGGGGGGGCGCCATCACAGGGAGCAGAGAGAGAAGGATCACAGTGGTTGAGGCATCGTCTTGCCCTCTTTCAGTGTGAGGAGACAGGGGACGATTTTACCTTGATCAAAAGAGGTATTTCCCATACTGTACTGTCTCCTGGCTACTGTTTAGCTATAATTTGCGTAAAATCGCTGCGTTTTTACCGAGATTCTGCGCAAATCAGGGCTAAATAGCAGCCAGGAGACAGTACAGTAAAGTTACTGTAGATGGTGAAGGGCCTTGACATGTGACTCTGCTGTGACCGCAGGTCCTGTATGAACAATCAGGAGTGCACAGTCTGGATAGGGGGGTGAAGGGTGCCCAGTCTGGAGTGGGGCAGGGGTGTACAGGGTGACACCAGTCTGGGATGGGGGGAGACACACAAGAGAGTGTCCAATGTCTATTTAGGAGACTGGTCTGGTTGTACATTATTCTATACGTAACCCCTTAATAACTGCCCTCTCCAAATATATATCACATTTATATAAACCTCACCTACTATCTGCAGGAGTAGGGAACCTTGGCTCTCCAGTTGTTGCAGAACTACAACTCCCATCATGTCTGGACAGCCAAAGTTTTAGCTTTGACTGTCCATGTGTGATGAGGAGTTGTAATTTTGCAACAGCTGGGGAGCCAAGGTTCCCTACGCCGATCTATAAAGCACCTGTATCAGTATATACAGCGACCATGATACAAGATACTATTTTGAATTTGGTGATGGAAAACCTTACTGGAGCTATTGCTGCTGTTTTCTCCGCTGCTGAGTGGAGTTGATCGAACTTCGGGAAATCCTAGGTTCCATCGAACTTGAACATTCACAAACCTGACGCATTTGATTGCTGATGCCTTCCCGAACCGTGGGGAAGGAGGAGAGTGCCCAGGTACCGCCTGGAATTCTGGTATTCAGCCTAGGTAATAGTCTAGGTAATAGACTAAATCCTGGAATTCCAGGCGGTACCCTGGCACTCTCCTCCTTCCCCACGGTTCGGGAAGGCATCAGCAATCAAATGCGTCAGGTTCGTGAATGTTCAAGTTTGATCGAACCTAGGATTTCCCGAGGTTCGATCAACTCTACTGCTGAGCGTACCTGTGCATTAGGAGACGGCACCATAAAATCACATTACATTGGGTGTCACACTGGAGATAGATCAGGAAGCTTTGCCTCCTAATTCACAGGTACAGACAGCAGGGAGCGGAGACAATGGCGCTTACTCAGGTACAGACAGCAGGGAGCGGAGACAACGACGCCTCCTCAGGTACAGACAGCAGGGAGCGGAGACAATGGCGCCTCCTCAGGTACAGACAGCAGGGAGCGGAGACAACGACGCCTCCTCGGGTACAGACAGCAGGGAGTGGAGACAATGGCGCCTCCTCAGGTACAGACAGCAGGGAGCGGTGACAACGGCGCTTCCGTTAAGGTACTTAGGGACCAAATTTTAAATGGGAAAAATGGAAGTACTTAAAAAAATGGTGATTGAGTTAAGCAGTTAAGGGACAACATGGGCCCCCCTGTGCCTACTGTGCACACAGGCGGGGGGGGGGGTTGCCAAATTGAATCTTTGCCCCGGGTGCAGGAGAGCCTAGCTACACCTCTGCATAAGGGAAGAATTTCCATGGAAGTCTGTAGCATGCTCATTGTGCAAAAAAGCTATTTTTTGCTGCAGATTTCACCCTCTGTTAAAACTGTTGTGAATCTGCAGTGTGATCCAATGCCAAATCTGAATATAACAAACGTGGATTTTATAGTGAAATCACAGCAGATGTGGAGCGCGATTCGCAGCTCAATGATTCAGCTATGTGTTATATTATCTGTTTGTATTTTACCAGATTCCTTACTTTTGCTATTATAAGGTTACAAATCTCAACACCTATAAGTATATCATTGGCTTCCGTCTCCATTCATAGCAGGGTCATGTGGAATCTATACAGTCAGGATAGTATATCTCTGCATTTGGTTGTGTTTTGAGGTTAACCTCTATGGTGCTTTAGAAGCAAGAATACATTGCTGGGAAAGGATCCTTATAATGACTCATAAAACCACAGGATTTAAAAACGGGAAAGAAGATTGCACACCACATTGCTTAGTATTCCGGGTATACAAATTTAGTTAATTAAAATTTCCTATTGAAGAAAACATTATCATGAATAGGGGTAGATGATACAGGGCAAAATGTAGTCGCCTCTTTTTACTAATACATTGCTTTAAAGGGGAACTCCAGGTAGAGGTTAGAAAAAAATGAAACTGCTGCAGAAACATATAGCATTACTCACCTGTCTATCCCAGTTTTAAAACTACCAAAAATCTATTTGTTTGGGGGGGGTGCTCTGTTTTGTGTTTCTGTTTTTCCTGGTTTGGCATTTTCTAGAATGCAATGCTTTCATGATGTGATCATCACAGCCCCCACCCATTACAATCAGTAAAATTAGTGCAGCAGCTGCTTCTGGCCGGTTAGGGATGGCGAATCATTATTAAAAGACGGACATTTTTCACATAAGAAAGGCATTGTGGGAACATAGCGTATATGTGTAAGCTTCAGTTATAAACAGATGCAAAGTAAGGCTGGGTTCACACTACGTATATTTCAGTCAGTATATGTATATTTCAGTCAGTATATTTCAGTCAGTATATGTATATTTCAGTCAGTATTGTGGTCCTCATATTGCAACTAAAACCAGGAGTGGATTAAAAACACAGAAAGGATCTGTACACACAATGTTGTAATTGAGTGGATGGCTGCCATTTAATGGCAAATATTTGCTGTTATTTTAGAACAACGGCTGTTATATTGAAATAATGGCCGTTATTTACCGTTATATGGCGGCCATCCACTCAATTTCACCATTGTGTGAACAGATCCTTTCTGTGTTTTTAATCCACTCCTGGTTTTAGTTGCAATATGAGGACCACAATACTGACTGAAATATACTGACTGAAATATACGTAGTGTGAACCCAGCCTGACTAAAACTAGAAGAATGTGGACTATAGAGCATATATCAACATTTTGATCCCATTGGCATACCTCATCGGAGCTATCTTCATTTTCCTCAGAAGAATCGCCAGCCTGAAATATTAAGCACAATTTGTGGTTTGAGTGTGTTTTTTTTTAATAGTAAGATAAATTTTTAGAAAACTAAAAGTGGTGTTTACTGGGTTCTCCATGCTTTGTCCCATTATACTTAGCCAATACACTTATTTCACAGGGCTTCTTAACAGGCCTTAGAGGGTGTTTACTCTTGGCATCCTGACTTAATATGATGCTGGGAGCTCACATCATTTTAAACCTTCACACTACAATACTGACACAGGGCTGTATCAGTACAGTATTGTGAACATTTAAACTGATTTGAAGGTCCTGGCACGATAATGAATCATGATTCCTGGAGCTTCGAATTCCGTTCTGCTGCACATCATCCATTAATATATACTGTGCATGGAATGTGTGAATACCCCCTAAACATTGGCCTCTGGCGCGCTAGTCTTCCTCAATGCACAGTTCACTGGTCTAAAGACCCTTTTACACAGGCCGATTATCATGTGGCCGAGTCATACGGGAAAGCCCTGCAGCTTTGATCACTAAATGGCCACTAGAGGCCAAAGAGTAAGACGTCAGGCCACAGACAGGACAAGTAAGTATTATTACTTATTATCTCAGGGGCTGAGTGTACATGCATACTGCTGCTCAGCCAAACTCAGTAAAGCAAATTACAAAATATCAGATTCGAACCCAACTCAATTTGTTTGTAAAATTCTGTACAAATCTAATTCTTTTCGGGCGCCTCCCGCGGCCTCTGGGGCCGCAGAAACTAATGGGACAACCTGTCACCCCTGGATGGCCCCTCCAACCCACCATACCCGTGGATAGGGTGAGAAAATGAGTGGGCAGCCATATCTCTGCAGTGGGACCGGCATGAGGAGGGGGATTGTCAGCCTACGAAGCAACAGATAGGATGTCAGACACAAAAGGGTGAAAGTATTAGATACATAATGAAGCATAATAGCTTACCTTGGCATAAGTTATGTATTTTGGAGGTGCCTGAAAATACACATGTCTGAAAAAGTTGTTGATATATCTATTCCTTATTGCCTAAAGAAAAAAAAACATTGTAAGAGTTCAAATACTTTAGGTTACAGTTACAGGAAATTCATTTACATGATTTTCTAGGCATGGACATATTAACCACTAGTTGCCTGCAGGGACAGTAGCATTATGGGGGGTAGCAAGTGATTAAAGCGGTACTCCGGCCAAAATATTTTTGTTCAAATCAACTGGTTTCAGAAAGTTATATAGATTTGTAATTTAATTCTATTTAAAAATCTTGTCTTCTCATACTTATCAGCTGCTGGATGTCCTGGAGGAAGTTGTGTATTCTTTCCAGTCTGAGCAAATTACAAGTCTATATAACTTTCTGATACCAGTTGATTTTAAAGAAAAAGATTTTTGCCAGAGTATCCCTTTAAACAAATGATAGATTATTTACATATAGCTACTGGCACATGCTGTGGCCTGGAGAAAAAAAAAAATTTCCCAACTCAATTTGTTTTTAAAATTCGCAATAATCTATCTTTACTAGTTAGCCATTAGGCCAATTAAGCCAAACATCTGGCTTTGAAATGAATATAATTGTAGATTTTTTTTTACATTTTAAGGACACAGGGCCATCTTTACAGTATTATGGGCCCCTGGGCAGAGCTGTGAACTGCCCCCTCACCAAAGCCCCCCAACCTTGCGACCCCTCCCACCTTCCCAGCACCACTAGTCCTTTCTGCGGACTGGTCAGGCCATTTCGTCAGGCTGATTCCAGGCCCATATCCAGGCTGCTTAGCAGGTGTCACCCCAACATATGTCCATAAAGTATACCTTAGCATGTGCCCCCTTCCCCCCATCCCATCACACTACCTCCCCTCCAGGTGGGCTAACAGCCATGAGCAAATAAAGAAAATACACATGGCACAGCACTATAAGGGGCTATCAGCCAGTTAGGTATGTTTAACCCCCTCCCGTCGCTGCACTGTAAATTAACGTTGCTGCAGCCTATGTCTAATTTACGCCGCAGGATGACACAGGCGCAGGAGCTGCGCCTGTGTCATCCACAGCTGGTCCCGACCATCAGCGATAGCCGGAGACCCGCCCATCAGCATGACCGCAGCATCTATAGGGCTTCTGACAGAGAATTCTCCCTATACAGAGGGAGAATTCTCTGTCCGCTGTCCATCGGGGCTCTGCGAAGTGATTGCAGAGCCCGGATAGTAGCCATGGAAACTGGAAGCCTGAGCCTTCCAGTTTCCTGGCTACGGAGGCCGGCAGGGGGAGGGAAGGCTGGGCGCGCCCGTGAGCTCTGCCCCCTCCCCTCTCTCTCCTGCCGCTGTCACAAGATTGTAACAGCGGCAGGGGACAGAGGAGAGGGGGCAGACATAGGGACACCAGCTTATGGGATCATAATGATCCCATAAGCTGATTTCCTAAAACGGCCTGGGCATTGATGCATCAATGACCCATGGTCGTGAAAGGGTTAACCTGCTGATAGTTCCCCTTTAAGCTTTACAGATAGGTATTGTAGTTTTGCAACAGCTGTAAAGATGCAGTTTGACACCCGTGTTCTAAGGCTTGTAGGAGTCAGATTTTAACTTAAGGGGAAGCTACTTCCAAAAGATGGTGCCTGAGAACTACTTTGCATATTTCCATTCTCACTGAGTTTATATAGGAAAACAAGTGCAAAAAAAGTCGAGATATTTAACAGTTTTATTTGGTAATCTGCACTGAAATAACAACTTGTGTCTATTTGCTAGTAGAGTGTAGTGTTTCATGGCTATCCAGCTATGCCTGGTCTTATATATAGAGAGAATATCCAATTTCATGATATGGTTGAATGATAATGACACCAACAGTGGCAGACATTGCAGAGAAGGGCCTATTTATCTAACCATATTGCAAACACAAGTTATATAGTAGGTATGGCAGTGGTTTGGGTCAAGAAACGCTCAGCTTTGAAAATGGATTTTACTTGTCTATAAAATAAGGGCCATCACATTCTTACTGGGCTCTGTATTCACTTTAATGGTCATTCACTGTGCAACTTCCAAAGTACAGGAGGTGTATGTGGTGTTCCTGTATAATTATGTAATTGTAGGTATTCTCTGCCAAAGCATATATAGATGGTGATCCCACACATTCACAAACTTAGAGCATTTGTTTCAGAGGCTTTAAAATAACAGTTTGCCTGCTCGAAGTTACAGATCACATCCGCCGGCCAAGATTCCTGCTGCCTGTAGCACAGTCCTGCCACTTGTCTTCAGTTTTTTAGAATATACTGTAAGAATTTATTGTGCGCTGAGTATTAAAAAAGGTTAATTTGAGAAACTCCAATTTTTTTTTTTATAGTTTAAATCAACTGGTCTTTCAGTACTCATAAGCTGCTGTATGCCCTGCAGGAAGTGGTGTATTCTTTCAAGTCTGACACAGTGCTCTCTGCTGCCACCTATTTCTGAGCAGGAGAAGTTTTCTGTAGGGATTTGCTACTGCTCTGGAAAGTTCATGTCACATATCTTGGATTGTACATGTATGATCACAACCAGCTCACCCCTTTTAATGTTTAAAAGCTTATTACCTATACCACTATTATTTTTAGGCAAATATAATCTGGTTAAAAGGGTTCTCCAGAATTAAGAAAAAAAAACATAGTTGCTTTCTTCCAAAACAGCGCCACCCCTGCTCTTAGGTTGTGTGTGGTATCACAACTTGGCACTATTCACTTCAGTCGAATACCACACACAAACTGAGGACAAGAGTGGTGATGTCTGTGGAAGAAGGCAACTATATTTTTCTAATCTTAAGCACTTTAAATTTTTTTGTGGTTCTATATGTGAAATGTACAGAAGCTTCTTACACTGCTCTTTATCCTTATCCTCTATGAGTAATGTAGAAGAATATTCCCTTTATTATTCAGAGAGCCTTGTCACCTGCTGCGGTTCCCTATGGGTAAGGTTGGTTTGGGGCCCACTCAGACTCACTCGCCCCCCCTAGGCTGAACCCCTAGCTACTCCCCTGTGTCACGGACAGAGGTGGCAGCAGAGAGCACTGTGTCAGACTGGAAAGAATACATCACTTGCTGCAGGACATACAGCCTCTAGAGAGAGAAGCTTTTAAAACAGGTGGATTTCTTTTATAAGCTTGATTCGTTTTATTAAAGGGAGAAATAATGATTCAAAAGGACATCTGGTAGGATAAAATTAAAAAAAAGAGAGACAGACTGGGATAAAATAATTTTAAAAAGCAATACTTACCTTATAGGTCGCTGACGGCTACCATTCCTATGATGTTAGGTCTCTGCTGATCATTTTTTGGTCCTAACTCAACTCAAGAATATGCCCAGTAATTCACTGGCTGAGAAGTGTTACCACTGCAGTGTGTGTTATGTCTGTTGTGGATTAGGAAACGGTGATCAGTGGGGACAGCGACACTGTTGGAACGGCAGCGGGTTGATGTGAGTTTTATGTATTTAAACCTGCCGAGCCCCCACCCCACTGCCAATGCACGCACGTGCCAGGTACAGATTTCTTCAAGCAGCAATGCAGTCAAAAGCACTGCTGGAAACCTGGAGCGTGCCTGCATTCTGCAGAGTGTCAGGAGCGGTGCAGCAGTTTTTTTCACAGCATATCCTGCCGCCTGTGCACTTTTATAGTTACCCTTTAAAAGGGTTATCCAGCACTACAAAAACATGCCCACTTTCTTCCATAGACAGCACCGCTCTTGTCTCCAGTTTGGGTGCAGGTTTTGCAACTTAGTTCCATTGAAGTGAATGGAGCTTAATTGCAAACCACAACTAACTGTAGTCTCTGGAGCAGTCTTGTCAAACTCTGACCCACAGGGCCAAATCTGGCCCCTGGTGCCATTATTTTTGGCCCGCCAGACAATTCAGAGTTTTAATTACATCTGGCCCACCATGGCTACTATATAAGAGACTATGGGGGAGGGCTGGCTACTAAATGAAACTATTGGGGAGGGCTGGCTACTATATAAGAGGCTATGGAGAGGGCTGGCTACTACATGAGACTATTGGGGAGGGCTGGCTCCTATATGAGATTGTTGGGGAGGGCTGGCTACTATATGAGACTACGGGGGAGGGCTGGCTACTATAAGAGACTATGGGGAGAGCTGTCTACTATATGGGACTACTGGGGAGGGCTGTCTACTATATGAGACTACTGGGGAGGGCTGGCTACTATAAAATAGACTATTGGGGAGGGGTGGCTACTATATAAGAGACTATGGGGCAGGGCTGGCTACTATATGAGACTATGGGAGGGCTGGCTACTATATGAGACTATTGGGGAGGGATGGCTACTATATAAGAGACTATGGAGAGGGCTAGCTACTATATAAGAGACTATGGAGAGGGCTAGCTACTATATAAGAGACTATGGGGAGGGCTGGCTACTATATGAGACTATGAGGGAGGGCTGGCTACTATATGAGACTATTGGGAAGGGCTGGTTACTATATGAGACTATTGGGGTGGGCTGGCTACTATATGAGACTATTGGGGAGGGCTGGCTACTATATGAGACTATTGGGGAGGGCTGGCTACTATAAGAGACTATGGGGAGGGCTGTCTACTATATGAGACTACTGGGGAGGGCTGGCTACTATAAAATAGACTATTGGGGAGGGGTGGCTACTATATAAGAGACTATGGGGCAGGGCTGGCTACTATATGAGACTATGGGAGGGCTGGCTACTATATGAGACTATTGGGGAGGGATGGCTACTATATAAGAGACTATGGAGAGGGCTAGCTACTATATAAGAGACTATGGAGAGGGCTAGCTACTATATAAGAGACTATGGGGAGGGCTGGCTACTATATGAGACTATGAGGGAGGGCTGGCTACTATATGAGACTATTGGGAAGGGCTGGTTACTATATGAGACTATTGGGGTGGGCTGGCTACTATATGAGACTATTGGGGAGGGCTGGCTACTATATGAGGCTATTGGGGAGGGCTGGCTACTGTATGAGACTATTGGGGAGGGCTGGCTACTATATGAGGCTATTGGGGAGGGCTGGCTACTATATGAGACTATTGGGGAGGGCTGGCTACTATATGAGACTATTGGGGTGGGCTGGCTACTATATGAGACTATTGAGGAGGGCTGGCTACTATATGAGACTATTGGGGAGGGCTGGCTACTATATGAGACTATTGGGGAGGGCTGGCTACTATATGAGACTATTGGGGTAGGCTGTCTACTATATGAGACTATTGGGGTAGGCTGGCTACTATATGAGACTATTGGGGAGGGCTGGTTACTATATGAGACTATTGGGGTGGGCTGGCTACTATATGAGACTATTGGGGAGGGCTGGCTACTATATGAGACTATTGGGGAGGGCTGGCTACTATATGAGACTATTGGGGTAGGCTGTCTACTATATGAGACTATTGGGGTGGGCTGGCTACTATATGAGACTATTGGGGAGGGCTGGCTACTATATGGGCACTATTGGAAGGGCTGGCTAATATGTGGGGCAATTTTTTGGGGATTGGCTATTATATGGGTTGGGGTTTAATCTTGTCATAGCAATTTATTATGTCATGTCATTTATCATAGGGCACGGGGCTGGGAGATGCACACTGCTGACAGTGCCAGGAACACCGCACGCTGCTCTAACAATGCAGCGGCAATCGCGCTTCAATAATTATCAAGGTTGGCCCGCGTCTTTGTCCAATTTTTTTATTTTGGCCCACTGTGTATTTGAGTTTGACACCCCTGCGGAGGAAAGTGGCCATGTTTTTCTAACACTGGATGACCCAGCTAACTCTGCCTGCCCTATTTTATTTTATCCCACTTGGTAGGCCACCTTATATATGTTTCTTCTACAAATGTATGACAGTGAGTATAACTGGTAACCAGGGGCGTAGCTAAATGCTGATGGGCCCTGGTGCAAAATTTTAGCTTGGGGCCCCCCATCTCACCCAATCAGGCAAAGTCATATCTAACATTATATCCAATTACTCTAATGTCCAATTACACTGCCTCCACCTCATGTACTGCACTACTGCCCCCTATAATTAATGGACTGTACTGTGTCATTGTCTAATCATTGTATTCCAATCTTTGACTGAAAGTTGTTGAAAAACTACAACTCTCATCATGTACTGCCAGTTGGATATGATGGGGGTTGTAGTGCTGCAACCTAAAGAGCCACATGCTGCAAAACTCCCATAATAAACTGTCAGCAGGCACGATGAAGTTTGAACTTCTGCAACCTGGAGAAGTCACCTGATGTCACCTGCAGTCCTATGTAACACCACAGATAACAGTGATATGCCTCTGAGTACAGATAATGTAGTAGTCACCTGCAGTCCTATATAACACCACAGATAACACAGTGATATCCCTCTGAGTACAGATAATGTAGTAGTCACCTGCAGTCCTATGTAACACCACAGATAACACAGTGATATCTCTGAGTACAGATAATGTAGTAGTCACCTGCAGTCCTATGTAACGGCACAGACAACACAGTAATATCTCTGAGTACAGATAATGTAGATATAGACCCCTGTGTAGCCCCCCATAGTATAGACCCCCTGTGTAGCCCCCCCACAGTATAGACCCCCTGTGTAGCCCCCCACAGTATAGACCCCCTGTTTAGACCCCCCACAGTATAGACCCCCTGTGTAGCCCCCCACAGTATAGACCCCCTGTGTATCCCCCCACAGTATAGACCCCCTGTGTATCCCCCCACAGTATAGACCCCCTGTGTAGCACCCCACAGTATAGACCCCCTGTGTAGATCCCCCACAGTACAGACCCCCTGTGTAACCCTCTCATAGTATAGACCCCCTGTGTAGCCCCCCTCCCATAGTATAGACCCCTTGTGCAGCCCCCCTCATAGTATAGACCCCCTGTGCAGCTCCCCTCATAGTATAGACCCCCTGTGCAGCCCCCCTCATAGTATAGACCCCCTGTTCAGCCCCCCCTCATAGTATAGACCCCCTGTGCAGCCCCCCTCATAGTATAGACACCCTGTGCAGCCCCCCCTCATAGTATAGACCCCCTGTTTACCCCCCATAGTATAGACCCCCTGTGCAGCCCCCCCTTTTAGTATAGACCCCCTGTGCAGCCCCCTCATAGTATAAACCCCCTGTGCAGCCCCCCTCATAGTATACACCCCCTGTGCAGCCCCCCTCATAGTATACACCCCCGTGCAGCCCCCCTCATAGTATACACCCCCTGTGCAGCCCCCTCTCATAGTATAGACCCCCTGTGCAGACCCCCCCATTGTATAGACCCCCTGTGCAGCCCCCCCATTGTATAGACCCCCTGTGCAGCCCCCCCCCTCATAGTAAAAACCCCTTGTGCAGCCCCCCTCATAGTAAAAACCGGGATGCCGGCCCTGGCCAGAAGCTCACTGATGCAAGACCGCGGCGCCCGGATTTCTCCTCTTTACTGCACGGCGGCTGACATGTGACGTGATGACGTCACATGTCAGCTGCCGAGGAGGAGCGAGGAGAAGTCCGGGCGCCGCGGTCCTGCATCAGTGAGCTTCCGGCCAGGGCCGGCATCCCGGAAGCTCACTGAACTTAAAGAGGTTCCGCTGCCGCGGCCATTTAACTGCACGGGGGGCATCGGGGCGGGGGGCATATGCCCCCCGGCCCAGCCCGCCCCTGCCGCGGCCCCCCCGGATTGGAGGAGCACAGGAGAAAGTGGCAAGGGGGGCCGTGCGGGCCCCCCTAGCGTAGGGGCCCGGTCGCCATGGTGACCCCTGTGACCCTATAGCTACGCCACTGCTGGTAACTTACTTCTCTGTAGCCCCGTTCATACATGGCTGCCTATGCAGAACACAAGACGACGCACGTCACTGTGCCTCCTCTATAGTCTGAGGGTACCAATATGAATTATAGTCCCTGATATACTATAAAAATAAATACTATAAAAAATTATACTCCCTGCTATACTATCAAAAAACATATATAGGCCTCGTTTACGCAGTGTATTTTTTCATTAAACAAATGCCATTGTTGCAGATTGCAACAACGGCCGTTGTTAAATGACACTGTGGCATTATATTAGGTTGCATGGAATCCTAGCCATAGGGTATATACACTGCATACACTATGACCGTGGCTCTCTTAGGCTGCACAAAATTATTGACGGGTCTATTTTGTTCGTCCTCTAATCACTGAACATCAAACACATCGGCCGTTTTTCACACAGAATGTGAACATGGCCATAAAGTGGCTGACCAGTTTCGGTATCTATGCAGGAAATAGAAAAACTGTGATTACGAATGGCAAAGATCTTTGCGCTGTTCATCTTTTCATCTTACCTCTCTAGTATTAATAAGAAATACAATATAATTAAACTTTTGTAACACAAGAGTCATTTTATGTGTCACGTAATTGAATTTTGTGAAAAGCAGGTAAAGGATGACATCAAAAAATATATCTCTTATACAATGCAGTTTGGTTCTGTTCCGAGCCCCATATTACAAACTGAAGTGAAAGTCATGAAATCCTTTAAAAAACATATAATATATTAATGACTTAAAAAATAACTTACACCTTTTTCTTCAGAATCATCCCCTTTCCATTTTCGCTGAAAACGGTTTATCTTTAAAAAAAAAAAAAAAAAAAAAGGAAATTTTTTTGTTACATTACATATTAAAATGACCTGTATGTTACATCTGGACTTCCTTTAGTCCAATAGCAGCCACTATTTTAAACTTAAAGGGGACATATTTCTCCTAGTAACAGCTTTAAGGTTGTCATAGGCTGTGTGTGCTTCTCGACTTAGGGCCCTATTACACAAAGTCTGATTTGGCAGATTATGGCAAAGACAAAAGACAACGAACAGCCTATGACAATGATCAACGGTTGATTGTGTCTTTAGGGCTTGACCTAAAGTCATTGGCTGCCAGGCGCGTATTGTTACGTGCATTACATCTAATGCATTACGCGTAATGCTTACATGTTTAGGCTTCCCTGTGCTTCTGCAGTCTCCCCGATGTCTTCCTGGCTTCTTCGGCTCCTTGCAGCCGCCGCCATCTGCAGTGCTGCTCTCTGAAGTGACAGGCCGATCAGTGATTGGCTGAGCGGCCTGTCACTTCAGACATTGGCTCTGCAGATCTCGCAGCGGCTATGGAGAGCAGAGAAAGCCAGGAAGATAGCAGGGAGACGGCAGAAGCGTCTGGGTGCGGGGACAGGTAACGTGTGTACAGTAAAATAAATCTAGAAATATTATCTTTTTAAAATTGCCCTTATTTTAAGATGCTGAATGTTCCCATTATATTAGGGCCTCAATAGATTTCCCATGTCCTGTGATATAATTTACTTGTGTCTTCCCTTATATTTCCTTAATACATCTCTAAGGCCCCGTTCCCACTGAGCAAAGGTAGCGGAATTCTGCGACGGAATTGTCTGCTGCGGAATGCCGTTAGCCTCCCGCTCATAATGGGAGTCTATGGGAGGCGCGCGCTCCTGCCCTGTCCGCGCTGAAGAATGAACATGTTCATTCTTCAGCGCGTACAGAGCAGGAGCGCGCGCCTTCTATAGACTCCCATTATGAGCGGGAGGCTAACGGCATTCCACGGCGGACAATTCCGTCGCGAAATTCCGCTACCTTTGCTCAGTGGGAAAGGGGCCTAAGAAAAGGAAAGCAAAATCAGAGAGACCTGACATGTTATGAGGTGAGTAACAACCCACGATAAAGTGACTACCCACAAGAGTAAATTATACTTTCATATAAAAAGACTAAAATGTAATATTATTTATTTCATTTATTTATTTTATATCTAAGGCTGGGTTCACACTACATTTTTGCAAAAAACGGATGCGTTTGTGTGCATCCATTTTGTTCTGTTTTTCCATTGAAAAGAATGAAAATGCATGCGTTTTTTTTTCTTTTAACATACACAAAAATAAGGTCAGCTAAGTTTTTGTGTAAGTTAAAAAAAGGATGTTTTGATCCTTTTTTTATAATTTAAGTCAATGGAAAAACGGATCAAAAAGGATGCACACAAAAGCACCTGTTTTTCACCCGTTTTTTTTTTTTTTTTTTGGCAAAAACGGATTGCAAAAACGTGGTCTGAACCCAGCCTAATTTACAGTGTGTGAACCCAGCCTCAAGGCTAGATCTGCACAGAGAAATAAAAGCTAAATACAGCTATAAAATAGATATAAATGTGGCTGCATGTTTAATATAACAAGGTTTAAAGTCTACGGAACAATGTTAGGCTGCACACACTGTACCAAGAATTTTTATTTTTTTTTTTCAACAGATGGCCCTTTTTTATAGACATTAATGTAGCACATTGTTAGATTGAAAATACAATACATTTTTTTTTCCTTCCTATTTTGCTTTTATTTTACTGTGTGTGAAGCTAGCCCAGTGCTGCAGGCTATACAAACCATTCCCCACTTCAGATAACTTACGTAAAATGCACTGCTAAAACCCCAAAGAAAGATAAATATGAGTGCTGCCTTCATTTTCCTGTCAATGAAAAAGAAATACACATGTTTAGGAAAATTATAATACCATAGCTAGAAAGAGGCAAGTTGGAATATTTAGAGGACTAGTGCTGCCTTGGAATTTTTATCAGGTTATTCTTGAACCTTGCATCAGGCCCGTGTAGTGTGCCCCATGATATAGGGACATTCATTCATTAAAATTTATTTATACTCAAATTTATGAATTTTGGGCATCACCTACATTCGTTTTATCACTAATCTGCTTTAATTTCTAATTGTAGATTCTTTTATATACTATTCTACAT
Organism: Dendropsophus ebraccatus; assembly: GCF_027789765.1. Classification (NCBI taxonomy): domain Eukaryota; kingdom Metazoa; phylum Chordata; class Amphibia; order Anura; family Hylidae; genus Dendropsophus; species Dendropsophus ebraccatus. The sequence continues at coordinate 116,446,086 of NC_091460.1, forward strand.
ACATGATAAAGGGGCTAGCCACCCTGTCTGAGCTGCTAATAAAGGTTCCACATGAACCATAGGAAACTGTAGTCTGGAAATGACTGATTTCTATGGGAGAGTGTTGTAGGCATGCTCTGTGACTTATGAAATGGTCACTGCAGAGAGGTGGAGGTGACCTCTATCGTCTCTCAATGACAAATCTGTTATCTAAGAGGGCAAAAAGGAAAATGCTGAAAAGTAACTTTTAACAAAACAAGTGTCAGACTATTACGACGCTTAGTGGACAGAGCGAAAACTGCTAAATTTACGGTTATTTTGACACTATAGAAAATAACGTGGAAATTGTAAAAATTAAAATCAATGTTGGAATTTTTATACAATGGTCTTAATTTGCTTTTTCTTCCCTAAACCGCATTTAATTTGCTTTTGCCAACCTGACTGTAAACTGTTGGGAATTGCACCAAAATGTTGGTGACTGTGCCACATTTTGTACCAAAAAAACCCATTTAGCCACCAAATTACGTGAAAAAGCTAAAAAAAAGTGGTGTAGCTTTTCTTGACTCCCTGATGTATTTAATAACTTTTATTTAGCCCCAAAACAGTCAGTATTTTAAATTGCTCTTGTCCATAGTCTTTTATATCTGTGCAACAAAATACATTAATAATTGCTAGTATACCCCCCCCCATTTTTTTTTATTTTGCTCTTGAAATGATGGCATAGTGTTTGTAACAACTACTAAGTTACTCATGGATTCCTAGTATTGATTACATTCTAATTGTGCCAACATTCCCTGTGCACCAGTATTGCAATCAGTGTATGAACCACATAAAATTTGTTACTTAAATCTCTTTAAAAACTAAAATTGTTATTAAAATTATTTTGTTAATGGTAGTTTTTTTTAAGTCTGTCTTTGTTTCTTTAATAAAAAGGGATTTAAAATTACCTTGTATAATGAAACATGTTTTTTTTCTCTACTACTCACTAATTACTTAAAATATATGACTGCAAACTATATCAGCATGCAGAGTGTTTGTGAGTGACTGTAAAGATGTCTGATACACATTCTAAATGCCATTCATTTGTTTAACTCTATGTTTACTATGTAATGTCAGATATTTTTAGTTGTCGAATAACCTTTGGGTCTCTAAAGCTTTGAAGTAGCCCCATTCTTCTGTCCCTGTTCATAATCTACATTAATATTGGATTTCCCCTTTAAGTTTGAGGTCATATCAGTTTTTTTAAAAAGTTTAAAATCAAGTTTTTATACTAAACACAATACTATTAGCAATGATTTGGTTTATGGAGAGAAACTTGATGATACGGGGTCTTGGTTAACTCCTTTGATAGCTTCATAGGGTCCATAGGCACTTAGAAGCAGAGTAATATTATGGTTTTAGTAACATCCAGAATCAAAGTAGAGAATTTGTGCTTTAATAAAAGGAAAACATTTTTTTTTTTTAGACACAACTATTATGTAGTTGTCATGCTGTTGAGATCCTTTAAAAAGTCAACTATTTATTAATATCAACACAGATGGACAAATAGGTCTAGTTAATCTCTATATTTAATACCGGTTGCTCTTGTCCTTTTTTACAGTAAAAATTAATATAATTAAGGATAAAATAAATAAAAAAGGATCAAATAAATAAAGTACAAATAGAAAAACAAGTGAGTAAATGGTAGAAAAAGGACAAATTCTTTCTTACCTTTTTCGAAGTGATCTGAAGCTTAGAGTGAAGAGCACAGATTTAGCCTGTTGGCTTCGTTGGACATCTTGCAATATAAACTCCTTCTTTGTTCATCTCCAGCCAATCAAACCACAGGAGTGACATCACCAAGTGCGTTTTCACCATAAGAACCTGTAATGTCAACACTTGCTATGGTCACAAAGTTTAGAAATAACGTCCCTCCAATGCCAGCATGTTTGTTTCGTTCCATATAATTGAAGGTCTAAGTTTACTGGAAGGGTTTGGTCACCAATGCCAACATATAATGATGTTGCAGAGTATAGTAGAGGGCAATAAAAAAACCTTTCATCTAGTTTTCCCTCCAAAACTATTTTAAGTAAGGAGCTTTTAAGAACCAAGTTTATATAGAAAAAGAATGTCATTGTATCTCACTGTATGGTATGAATATACAGATTCTGGGGCTAATGTGATCTGTATTATGAACAGCAAAGTCACAGTTTTATACATATATTGCTACTATGGATTTCCATACATAGGATGTTTTTGATCAATGCACCATATAAGATTGTCCCTGAACTGTACCATGGGCCCTGAGCTGTTCAAAAAACCTGCCCTTACCCCATGTGTATAGTGCACACATCGGCAGACACGCTAAAGATTTTCTGAAAGAGATTTCCATGCAGAAAATCACAGTATAAGGCTATGTTCACACTCTGCCCAGATCATCCCAGCCGGTACTTTAGTATGTATGTATGAAGGACAAATGATACCACCACACCATTACCAGATGTTACCACTAGTGATAAGCAAATTTTTAAGAAATGTGGTTCACCAGTGCGGAAATCTTTGGTGTAAAATTTGGGAACTTGTGAATCGAACCTTAATGAACTTCTCTAAAACAGCTTAAAGCTATGTTCACACATCGTAAGTTCCGTGGGAATCACGG